>NW_028277042.1:1506756-1657432 GCF_059951505.1 Python bivittatus | reverse complement strand
TGTAACAGAAGCTTTAGTGGAGCAAGGAGGGAACTAGTTGAAAACTCTTCCTTATTGGGTTCTGATTTATTTGATTTTAATTTCAAGCAGCTGCTTACTTAAAGTAATTTTGCTTGATGGCTATCCTAAAAAATATTAGAAACCCCCCCCCCTCTTCATCTGCCTTCCGTTCTATAGTCTGCATATCAGCCGTGGCATTTTGCTTTATTGGGAGCAGGAATATTTGGCAGAGGGTCAAAAAGGTCAAGGTAGTGGTCATGGCTGCCATCTTGACTTGTTTGACCCTCCCCTGACAGATACCCCTGATGGGGCTGAAAAATCTTGTTGTCCTTTCAGGTAAAACATAAAAGGGATATCCAATCTTCATCTTCTGAAGGGCCAGAATCAAAGGGTTGCTGTTGCTTATTCTATTTTTATTTCTGGATTATCTGCTATTGGTAATGTTCATGAACCCTGCAACAGAAAGCTAGATTCTTTGCTGGGAGAATCCTTGGTCAGAGAGCAGCTCAGCTGTTTTTTAAAGAGAAATGGCAGTCAGCAGTCACATGGGGGCACCATGCTTTCTGTGCAACGCATCCATGTTTTACCAATGTGAATAAACGCTCATTTTGGGGAGCAGAGCGCGTAGTGGGCTCCAAGCTGCAACATTCTCTGCAGAGTGAGCGGGCTGTTTTATGGAGGAAAGCAAGGGGAATAGTGTAGGTAGCGGGAAGAGTTTGGGGGCTTAATGCCTAGTTTTCCACCAGTCTGGAGATAGAGGCCCATGGGCTGAGCTGCTTGACATCCAACGTGTTGGGTTGGGCTTCAGCGTCTGCCATTGTTGAAGCAAACTGGGGTTTCAAAAAGATGTGTTCCTTCACTTGTTTGCCTGCTTGATGCCAGTTAAGAGCTAGCAAACTGCCATAAGTATTTGGAAGAGAACAAACCAATGACAGTGGTTTGAGCAGGCATGGCAGAAGTTGCTCCCTGGGCTCAGATAATCCCTCTGGATCCATGATAGGCCTAAAATCTGGGCTACAAGACCTGAATGAGCACTAGATGACAGCAAAGAGACACAGAGAATAATCTCTTGGCTGCCATCTAATGGCTGTTTAGGGTTCTGCATCCCTAGTGTATGAAGGTGTTTTTTTTTTTTTTTAACTCTTATTGTAGTGGATATTTAAAAAGACAACCCAGAAAGAGAAAGAGAAACAAGAAAAATAAGAGGGAAAAAAGAGATTAGAAAAGAGATTTAGAAACATTACAAAATCAAATTAAATATAATTTAATTTATAAGATATAAGATATAATTTTGTAACAATATAAGATTAAATTACATTTAGGAAATCTAAAGAAGCATTAGATTAGGGCTGCATATTGAAATAACTAGTATCAATTTCCGTGACAAGATTTTTGCAACAAGGCAAAAGGTGCTGGAGCTGATGTGGCAGATGTCCAGGCATCAGGCAACTGACTCCACCTTCTGTTGTGTTCGGCAGACTTCTCTATTTGCAAAAGAGCCATTGAAAAATAGCCTAGAATTAGGTGAGTATTTTTTTTTAACGTCGGTCCATTTTATCAGTGATTTTAGTAATGCTATACCCTACCGGCAAGTCTCCAGAACCCAAGTGAGGTCTTTTCAATGCTGGACATGCTGGAGATCAATCCCCTCTGGAGACAGGGAGTGCACTCACACAGGTTACTGATTTTTTTTTTCTCATTTTGCACATGCATGCCCTAACCAAAGAAGGTACTAAGCTACCCCCACTCCAAAAAATTAAAAAAAAAAAGCTATCCTGGCATTGCATGTTAGATAAATGCAGCCACTAGCTCTTTAATATGATTAAAATGTATGGGCTTGAACACAATCTCTGCATTTTGCTACATTTTCCATTATTGGCTGCATTTTCACTGGGCCATTCCAACATTTCCATCAAGAGAAGACACCGTCCAAAACAAGGGCTTCTGATCTATAAGATGTGCTGCCAAAGAAGAAGAACAGAGAGGGCACCAAGCCTGTGCACATACTTGTTGGGATGGGCAGTGCCAGGGTCACTGCAAGAGAGCTCTGGGGGCAAAGGAGCTCAACAGCAGCATTGCATTTCTGGTTGAGGAAGAAAGGTACAATTGTTGGCCCATCAAATACACCACTGACCACCAGAATGGTATTTTTTTTAATGTCAGAAGATTTCTTTCCCTGCGCTGATCCTTAAAGTCCATTAGCTGGAGCGGAGTTTATAGGCAAGGCTTGTGCTCTGTGGTTGAGCAATGGATCCAGAGTGAAGAGGTACCCTTTGGTTGGGTTCATGTATCTTGCTAAGCTATCATTTGTTAAACCATGGTTTGTTTGGTTTGTTAAACCATGGTTTGTTCATAAGAGCAAACCTGAGTGGTTGGGCTCATTTACCTTACTACAGACTTCCATAGCTAAGTCCACATAGTGTATTAAGCCAGGTTGCTGGGGGTGGGTATGGCGGTGGCTTCCATCACCTGGTCATGATTGCCATCTTGACTTTTTTAACTCCTCCAGCAGATACTGAGAGAAAACAACCCACGTGCAAACCTTACCTAGTTCCCCCCCTTCCATGTTTCTCTCATGCTTCTTTATTTCAATAGAGCCACTTCTGGTAGACACCACCCAAAGCGATGCAGGTAGTTGTGCAAAACTCTAATAATCAATTGTGTTGCCTGCCTCAACCTACTGCCGCAGCATTTCAAAGGCAGAATCCTAAAGAGAGACTCTCTTGGGCTCAGCATATGCCCAATTCAAAATCAACCTGTTTACCTATTGACCCAATATTAGTCAAGGGAAGGTTAAGTATTTTTAGAGGGTTAACTACAAATGCTTTGTTTCTTCAAATTGAAAAGGGTGGGTGGGTTCCTAGTACTCTCTTCCTGGCCACTCCTCCACCCTTCAGGCCTTCCAGGGACAATTCTGTACTGTCTGCGAAGGACTCCGGCACAAAAAGTACTTTGTTGTCCAGAGCCTTCAAGAGCCGGTGGGAGGATGGTTGGCCTGGGAGCAGATCTGAAGATCTGACTAGGGCTGAGAAACCACAGCTCTGTTCTAGCATGCTGAGAATGTGTGGTTGTAAAACTCCAGGGAAGAACCAAAAAGGCTACTGCAGTTTCTGCTTGATGTTAGCGCGCTACGCCCCTCACGTCTGAGTCATGCTTTCTTCTTTTTTGGAAAGGCACATCAGTCTGGCATCCAAAATACTCAACATCTCGTAGAGGATATAAAAAGCAAGATTCCCCAACTGAGCTACAGCGCTTGTTTGCAGGGTCTCTCTGTGAGTCACTGCTGGCAGGCTCCCCGTCTGGAAGGAAACCAGCCTAGAACAGTGACTCATACAGAGAAGTAACTACCAGCCTCCTCTCATTCTGCCCAGGGTTCCCCCACCCATCTTGAGGGGAGCCCCTTCTGAAAGTTGCCACCAAACAGTAATTGTTAATTGCAAGAGGAAGGGGAGTAATCATAGCAGGTGGGACATGGAGACGGGTGGGCATCCAAAGACGAATGGGCGAACATGCTGGCACTAGGGATGCCACGTTCCAGCCCCTTGGGTTGTGTTGCCACTCTGACCCTTGTTTTCCCTCGCAGTCTGGTGATTGGGAGCAAACATATGTGGCTGCTGCTGAGGTGACATCCTGTTTTCGGTGCAGCAAGGACTTTCCATTGCTGGCTTTGTTTGCGATGGCGTAAGCCTCATTCAAGACAATAAACTCAGTCTCAGTGGCGCAGGAATATTATTACCTTATTACATTGGTATTGTACCTGAAGTTGGCAGGTTTTGCATGATAAAAGCAGCTAGTCTGACCTACTGTTAATGGCAGGGTGGAATGTGTGCTGGGGCCATTGGAGCAGAAAATTAATTCTCACCCTTGGTCCGTAGCTGGAAAGAGCTTTTGCAACTCATCTCCATCAGCTTTTTTGCAGCGCGGGGCTGGAGCTATTTGGAGGAGCCTGCTCTGGTTCTGCTAATTGTGCGGATTCCTTCAAAACAACAGAGGGAGAATCCACTGGATGTGTGAACTGCGTTTGCATCTTATGCTTAACCAGCGTGCTGAATTAACCCCTTTTTCTGGGCAGGCATGGTGTAGTGAACCATAAAATACTGTGCTCACAATGGTTGGGGTTTTGGCTTAGCATTTGGTGTGAACTCAACAGTTTGGAGTAAAATCCCTTGAAATCAGTGGGACTTACAAGTGAATATATTTAGGAATATAGGATTCAGCTACCTTGCGTCTGTAGCATGCTTGCTGGTAATTTGGTGTGGCATTTGGGGCTCTGTTGCAATGTTTGGTGTGGAGCGATTGTCTTCACAAATGGTCCTGTCTCCCCAGTCTATCGCTGTTGCTGCCTGGGAATTAACTTCCAGTTCATCCGGAAGGCATCAAGCTGGGGGGGGGGAGGGGGGGCAAAGCTGCAATTGTTCAGTTAGAAGGAAAATTCTCAACAGGGAATTGATATGTCCTTTGGGGCCCTTTGCAGACACCCTCCTGTTGATCCAAACCGTGGATGAAAACGTTGCTTAGAAGTCCAGAAGTCCTTTCTGGAGAAGCCACTCCTTTTGTTCTTTAAGATGGACACCTTCCCACACCTGTGTACACCCTCGAGGGCTTTCTTGCTTTTCCCCTTTGCTCATGAGAATTTACACACCCACACATACATCCACACACCCACGCAAACATGTTCCTGTGTCATAAGCATTGCGAAGGAGGATGATTTTTAGGACATGACTATCCAACAGGAAATTCAGATCCTGTTTAAATGGATTTTATGCAAGTGACTCACTGCTTTCGTAGCATCCCCACCCCCCACTGCTATGACTTAGGAAACCTTTGCGTGAGCACCCAGGGTTGTGTTGTAATCAGATTCCTATCTGAGAAAATGTTTTGTGCGTGCATTTGCTTGTTTCTTAAGCCACATTAATCATCCTGCAATTCAGGGACTGAATTGGTGAGGCAAACTCCTTTGTCCCTGCACTTGGAGTGAAGGCTGGGGAGAAAATCAGGCCGATGGGAAGCATTATTATTATAACTATTAATTTCAATGTCTATTCCCCTTCCCTGCAATGGGGTGCTTGTTAGGTCCTTTTATATCATAGTCGCTCTCTTGCAACTTACAGGGAAAGCCTAATTGTGCATCTTCCCAGCCTGTTTCCTCCCCCTGCCCCACATCAGCCAAATGCTCAGAACAAGCTGCCATGTTCTGTGCTGGGAGAAGAGAAAGAGGAGAAACTGTGACGCAGCAAGTGTTGTGAATGGATGCCCTGGCCGTAAATCCAGGGAAGCTCTTCACAGACGCAGCCAAATGCATTTTTAATTAGCATCTTGGCTTTGGAGGATCCCAGGCAGAACTGGAAAGGAGCGCAAGGAAGATGGCCTTGCTGTGCAGGAGCTGTAGCCTTGGCAAAAGGGGCTGAAGCATTTTTTAAGCCCAGAACCTCCAGGTAACATTCAGAAATGGCTCAGACAGATGCCTCCTTGATTGAGTGAACTATAAGGAGGAGGATGTCCAGCGCCATCAGGCTTGCAAGCTGCTTTATTATAGCCACGTTCAATAAAAGTAGTTTTAGCCTTCCAGTGGAGTTGATTTCCTGGTCTGGCCTACCTCATGGGTCTGGCCGGATCTCTGGTTATGGTTTGGTAGAGCTGATCCCCCTGGAATGTGGACCACTAGAAAGCGGGGTCTTCCGTTCTTCGGGCTGGAAACGAGATGGCCAAGAGCCCGTGATGGAGCCAAAAACTGGACCTGGGAAACTCCAAGCTTTGCATTGGAGATACTAATACTAAGGAAGCAGAAGCCGATAAATGATGAAAGGCGTCTCACTGAGGATGGTGCATGTTCAGCAGTCACGGGAAATTAAGCGGCACCTGGAAAAGAAGGTTTGGGGGCGAGAGCCCCCCTCCCCTGTACAGAAACCCTGGCAGGAAGAGTAAAACACTTGCGCCTATCCGAGAGGTAAAATTAAAGACACTGTTGAATGGAGCTGCTGGTGACTTCACAGACCTAGGATTTCTCTGCAAATTTCTTGACAACAATATCCAAATCCTTTGCCATTGCCTACTTCCCACCCAACTGACCTTGCATTTTCTGGCGGTCTCCCATCCAAGCATTAAGGAGATCCAATTCTGTTTGGTTTCTAAGCCCAGTCCTCCTCTTGCTAAGACACAGTTCCAAAAGTTGTGGCCAAATTGTAATCTTTAATGAGGGAGAAGGATGAAATTAACAAATGCATGGGGAATAATGGTATTAACTTTCTTCAACACAAGCCCTAGTTTTAGTATTTAGTATTTGCCCCAGCGTCACTCACCTCTTTCCTCTGCCCTGTCTAAAATCCGACTTCCATATGCTGTTCAGAGGCAAAATGCAGCTCTTAGACGGGAAAAGGTGTATCCTCCTCTCTTATCATGTTGGGGAGGAAAGAACGGTGGCTGATTGGAACCTGGACCAGAAGGACTTCAGGGCAAGATAAACTGCATCATTTTATGGCAGTTCCCATTCATTTGCAATTTTATAGCAACATGTATTGCAGGAGGAAGGCCCCCATTCCCTTCACTGGCATATCTGGTTTGAAAGACCCGTGAAGTCAGGATAAATGTAGGAAAAATATTGGAGCTTCTGATGACCAGGCGGAATATCAGCAAGGTTGGATCAGGTGGACCACAGCAGGAGCTCCCAATTTTGGGGGGTAGTGGTACCTTGAAAGTATATTGTGGGCCTTCCAAGAAAATGACAACTAGTGGTGGGGACATGCCCATTCACCAAATCGGCTTGACCTGCTGGGGGAACAATGGGAGGGGTCAAGAGGGTGGCCACCGCCATGTGGCTGAAGCCCTGCAACTCTTATATGCATCGCACACACAATGCACATTAAAAAATGCATCGCTCTGGTTGCACAGGTATAGCCATGTTTAAAAATGGCAGGGCTTCAGCTGCACAGTAGTGGTCAGGATGGGTGATTGCCTGGATGGGAAAGTGAGAGTGGGTGGGGTGGGTGTTGCAGACCTGGACAGAGACAGCTGGGAGGTGTGCGCAGTCTTAAGGGCTGAATGTGCAAGATTGCAGTCTGGCAATTGGGATCTTCCTGCCAAAAGAGAACTTTTGGGGAAGGGGTGGAGGTGTGGTAGGAAGCAAGCTGCCTTGGTCATCTGCAAAAACTCTTTCCTGCTTCAGAACTGAAGATTTGGTCCATTTTTCTCTTTGCACATTCCTGGGATTCTCCTTTGCAAACGTGAAAAGCCACGGGAACTCTTTGGAAGTTTGAGTTGGGAAAAAGTGTTCTCCCTGGGGCTTGCAGCAAAGCTGGGTGGCTTGGCATATCTTAATCTTGTTTTCTTGCATTCCTTTCCCTGAAAGTATTTCTTTCCACCAGGTACATCTTGATTTGTTCTTGTAGTCTAAACGAGATGCAGTGGCTATGAATGCCCAGAGGAGCAGGTCTGTTTCTGGCCTTTTAGCCAGACAGAGGGGTTTCGTGCTAACTCGGCTCTCACTGTATGGTGTATTATTGATTTAAATTAATAAATCAGCAGTGTAGTTAGAATGAGAGGGAATAGCCCTTCCCTGAAATGAATGAAAGGTCAGAGGCATCTAAGCTAAATAAATAAACAATTGATTCCTAACTCTGTAGTTTTAATGAGTAACAAATATGATAGTATAGCATGGACCTTGTTACTTCAGTGTATCACAAAAGATAAAAACTTACCAGTCTGTCTTCTATGATCATTTGTTAACTTGCATGCTACCATTGTCTAAATAACCGATGGTTCTGCGGACAAGTCAGGGTTTGTTTTCTTCTGGGCATTCTTTGGTGATTAACAAATGGAGGTGAAGTTGAGTTTGACTCTTGCTGATACTTGTCCGTGTTTATGTAGTTTTCTCAGTGACCATATCCTTAATTTCTAAATCCTCAGCTGACTTTTTAAGTAAACAACCAGGGTGTCCATGGGGGGGGGGTGTCAAAAAAGTCCAAATGGTGCCTGCAACCATGTGACTCAAGCCCTGCCCCTTTTATGCACACCACAAGTGAAAAGGGGCAGGGCCTCATTAGTGCAGTCATGGTTACCATCTTGACTTTTTTGACCCCTCCTATGGACTCCATGAAATTAGCCTTCCCCAGTCAAGGGTGCTCCTGAGGCATTAATGTTATAATTCCCAGCCATGCTGAGAAATCTGGGAGTTGTAGTCTCAACACATCTGGAATTGGGGAAGTCTATCATAGACTTAAATAACAAAAGAACAAATTGCATGGAGTAACGTAATCTATTGATATGTTCCAGTCTTAATTTCTAAGCGTATTATTTTTATCATATTTCTAGAAAATATAATAAATATCTATTCCAGAATTACTACCCCCTGAAAATGTAATCACTTGTATTTTTAACAAGTTGGCTCTGACTTTGATGATATCTTATCCATGTCAGTGGTAATTAAAAATTGTACTTTTATTATCAAGCGCTCAGATGCATTCTCCCAGTTACCCTTTTTCAATAACTTCATGAACTAAATTATTCCAGTGTTTCCCAGTGAAGATTATGATGGGGAGGGTGGAGAAAGAGTGGGACTTAGACAGTTTCCCAATTTCTCGGGAACTACAATGTTGGAGGCTGCATTCACACAAGTTAAGCTAGGTTAGTTTTTAACTTAGTTAGGGCTTGTCTGTAGCTTAGCTTGTTGTTTGAATCCAACCTGTTCATTTAGCTGATGGTTCAGTATATTGTGCAAGCCAGAAAATGGGTCAGTTCAATGACCAAGTTAACTATGTTACGTGAACACACCAATGACTCACATGTTCTTACTCCAGATGGAAGTTGATTTTGGGGGTTGATGGTGTATAGCCAAAGATTCTGCTTGCTCAAATTTCTGGAAATCATGGACCAGGGATTCTGGAGGATGTCTGCTGGAGAAGATTGTGTTTTCACCATTAACTCTAATTGTGATAGCGAGTGATTAATATGCATGGACATGTTTTGGGGGTTGGGGGTGTGATGGCTGTCCCTTTCCCACCCTTCAACAGGGTACAACAAAAACAGTCACTCCCCCTCCAGAGTGGCTCCCTTTTTTTGCACAGCATCTACAGAATGGTCAAGCTTGTACTGCTAGTTTGAATTCTGGTTGGGAGGAATGGCGTACAATTAAAGATATATGTTTGCAAAAGGGCCAGTCTTTTATGCACGCTGAGCCAGATATTTATGCACACAATCAGGCCCCCAGATCTGAATATTTCAGCTATCGAGATTTTCCTCTTCCTCCTTCTCCATTTCTGCTAACATTGGAGGCCTTTCTGTTTCCATCTTCCTTTCCCATGGGGAAATCATGAGGTGGATTCCTTTGCATATAACATTGTAGCTTCTAGCCTCCATCTCCTACTGCAGGACTCTTCTGCTAGAGTCAGGGCCGGCCTGGGAAATACTTTGCATTCTTGAAAGCCAGCATCAGATTTCTAGAAACTCTGGGATTGTCTTTCCATTCTCGGCTGTGCATCCTCCTGTGTGCCTCTGACCTCAAGACTGGAGTCCGTGCAGCTTAATGTGCAAAGAGCAATACGTGGGGTATCTCAGAGGCGGAAAGGAAAATATCTTGGTGGGGGAGGGAGGGGGGGAAGAGAATATCTGTTTTTCCTGGTGCTTCTTGGAGGGCACCAGGCCAGTCTGAGCATCTGGGTTACCTTCACTGGCCTGGTGCCCTCCATGTGTGTTCAGGCTACAACTCCCAACTGGCATTTGGTCCTATGGAGGAGGCTGACCTGCTGCCTGTTGGCACCGGACGCAGGAATCCCCACAGTCTCCTTGGCTGGATTAGGATGCTAAAGTTGGTTTTGCAGGTCCAGTCCATATACTGCCTTGGAAGATCTGCCTTTGGAGTTTTCTCCAGAACATTTTCTTCTGGCCAGATGTTGTAAACAAAGTATTCTTGTTGGGGAAAATGGTCTCTGGTCTCCTGAGAGGAAAATGTAGCACAAACAGAATGATGCCAAACCGGCAGATCTATAATCTAGAGCAGGGGAAGTGCTGTGGACAGAGCTGTTCTCTGAAATTTGGTGGCAGGCCCCTGGCTAAAGAATTAAGTATAGATTTCTCCATTGAGCAACCCAGCGCAAAGGTGTTTCTCTTGTCCCTAGTAAAACTCTGCTTTTACCATAAATGATAATTGTTAGAATTTGCAAATCTGTTTTGTGATCTGGCAGCAAAACAAGGAAATGGAACACTTGCCAAGCAGTTGAGTGTATTCAGGATTTGCCTGGTGACTGCTAGCAGCTGATGTACCACAAAGCTCCACCTTCATAAAAGGTGGAAGGTCTGATCCAGAGGCATCAGGTCTCCCTCTCCATTCCCTTGTGGCTCCTTTAGAGATGTTTGCACTGACAAGTAAGCTTTCCATGTAGCCTCTTCTGCTGCTGGGGAGGCACAAAGGGAAATCTGTGATTGAGTCATAGCTCTGGCACTTCCTGCCTGGGAAGAGGATGAGAGGGGGAGATCCAGCCCCTCTGATAAAGAAATGGGGACAAGATCAGCTGCCCCCTTGCCCCCAGCGGTGGAACCTTTGTCTGTGGATAGTTAATCTATAGCATATTATGCATGTACTTTGTGCTTTATTTTAGAACCTGAAGGCTGCGTTTGCACAATCAGCCAGCCTTGTGAATGGAGGATGTGAAATTATTCACAAGGAAAATGAACTGTGGTTAGTTATTTTAACAAGGGCTTACTAAACTGACCTATTTTCTGGGTTGGCACAATGCATTCTACCATAAAGAGGCTGAATTCACATGACAAAGATCAGAGCTAAGTCTCTTGGGCAAGCTTAGTATTTTAGGCATCTGGGGTTGCTGGGTCTGTAACTGACTGAGTTAACTCCAAAGGAGAGGAAGGGGTATGTTTTTTTCTAGGACAAAAAACAAAGCTTGACTTGGTGCTTTTGAGGGACGTCCAAGGGTTTTGGGGGGGGAAGGGCACAAACATAGTTTGCTGCTTCAGGGAGATTTTGCCTGCCCAGAGAAGTGGATGAGAAAGAGGAATTGGGAGGAAGGAAGAAGTGACCCTGAACTTTGTTTGGGTAGAGCTTGGATTTATAATTGAAACTGAAAGCAATGAAAAATATAGTCCTGGTTATTCCCATGCAGTGAACTGTCTGCAAGATTGCATACATTTCATAATATTTGGAAAAGGAAAAAGGGGCAATGGGAAAAATGCTAGCAACCTTCTTGCTACTTCCTTGATGTCCTAGTCCATCTCATATGCTTTCTTGAGGGCTGTTGGCGTGGCACAAAGTGTAAGATCTGTAGATCTGGAAGGGGTGCTTAGAGGCATAGACGCTAGGTTTTGCCAGACCCCTGCTGATAAACTCCACGCAGCTTTGGGGCCGTTTTTCTTGGGCCATTGTATGCATTCTAGCTCTATGAGGTTGAGCTCACAAACGTTTCAAGCTCTACGGGGTGTGCTTGGTTGGTTTGGACTTACTTCAGTGTGCAAAGCACAACTGGTTGTAGTTAGTCTAGCTTTGTGGTTTAGCATGGTGTTGAACTAGGCTGCAGTGGCTTGCTCAAGAAACTATGGTTAGAGAATGCTGTATGTCACTCATTCATGGGGTTGGTTGGTTTGTGGATTAGCGTGATGGGCTGAGCCGGTCCTTGTGGTTTGCAAATGGTGGTGTATGGTGTTGTGTGTTGGGCACACCCAACTAACTGGGCTTGTTAATTAATCATGGCATAAAATGAACCCTGGATCAAACCCCCGTTTCCTCCACCTCTCTTGCAGAACGTGTTGGCTAAGGCCCTCTATGACAATGTGGCCGAGTCCCCGGATGAGCTCTCCTTTCGCAAGGGGGACATCATGACAGTGCTGGAACGCAACACGCAAGGCTTGGATGGCTGGTGGCTCTGCTCCTTACATGGCCGGCAAGGCATCGTTCCAGGCAACCGCCTCAAGATCCTGGTGGGGATGTATGACAAGAAGCAGCTCCCTGGGCCTGTCCAAGGGCCCCCACAGCCTTCACTGCCGCAGCCTGCAGGACAGACCCCGCTGGCATTCCCCCAGCAAGGGGGCTACACCCCACTCTCTCCTGCCTCTCAGTACACCCCAATGCATCCCTCTTACCTCCCCCAAGAGGACAATGTCTACTTGGTGCCAGCACCCAACAAGACCCCGGGGGCCCCGGGGTCCTTCCAGTCTCCTGCCAGCAAGCAGATTTCTGCGTACCCCAAACAAAGCCCTTCTCAAGCCCAGGATGTTTACCAGGTGCCAGCCGGGCCAGCCTGCCCATCCCAGGACATTTACCAGGTCCCTCCAGCCCCTGCCAGCCTGGGACAGGACATTTACCAGGTCCCTCCTTCTCTGGATGGACGCGGTTGGGATCCCCCAAAGGCCCAAGGCAAGGTAGGTCGCTGAGATGGGGCATCTGGGCTCCCCTTCTTACTGTTTCCAGAGCAGCCAGTGCAGAAAAACTCAGCCAGGGATGATCCAAGGCTGCTTTACATAAGCTGAGACTCTCCACTGGGGATCATGGGTATTGTGGTCAATCATGTCTAGAGGGCATCTCTCTCTCTCTCTCTCTCTCTCTCTCTCTCTCTCTCTCTCCCTCCCTCCCCCTCCCTCCCTCCCTCTCTCTCTCGGTTTCTGCTTGCTCGGGGCTGGGCAATTGTTCCACCCCCCGCCTCTGTTCAGGGCCAGAGCTAAATTCTTCTGCACCTCAGGAGATCCCCACCTGCTAAATCTGCATAGTCCGGTGGGTACGTGTGCATGTGAGAAAAGTCGAGATGGCAGCTGCAGCTGGGCGTGTTAACAGCTGGTGCCTTGCAGATAGAGCCCCATGGCCAGGTACTTACAGGGGGGCAATACTTAGAGGGCAGGGGGACCATTGGAGCCCTCCAAGTATTGAGTGTCTCCTCCCTGTACAAGTTGGAAAGTTAGCCTGGAGAAGGGCTTGTACCTTCCTCTATTGGCAAATGCTGCTTTCTAGCCAGATCACTTGATCGGGCTTCAGCCTGTCTCGCTGACCGGAGGGCCCAGAGATGGCAGCTGCAGCAGGACAATGTGTCTGCAGTGACCAGTCAGCAGGCCAAGGGTGAGGGCGGGAGGTCCAGGGGATGGAGAATCCCAGCAGAGTTTACGGCCACCAGTTGAGGCTGTTTTAAAAGGGAGGTGAGCAAACCCTCAGAGACTCCCTAGGCTCTTAGTGGGTACAAGATTTGATGGCTGCTTCCTCTCTCGGACGTTGCAGGCAGGGCCCCATGAACGCCAGCTGCTGCAGGGGCTGGGGGGCAGCTGGATGCCCTTCACTCCGGGGCTATGAGCTTCCAAAGCTGGTTGGCTGCTGGGCAGGGCAGAAACATTGCAAATGGGCCTGTGGCCAGATCCAGCCTCTGGCTCTTCCTCTTTCCACTGTGCCAGACCACGCTGGTATTCCCATTCCACTTGGAGGGCTGGGGAGCGGGGAAGCAGGTGTGGCCTGGGACTGCAGGGCAGCGTGCTGGCGGATGGGCTGTCAGCAGACCCTCCCTTTCTGCTTCAAACAGCTGAAAGAACGGGTGGCTTGTGTCCTTCGGCAGTTGGGATTGCGAGGGAGGGGGGAAGAGGCTGTTCCAAATCTGTGCTCCTTGTGCCCTGCTGTTTTGTGCCAAGCTCCTGTGCCCCGCGTGTTCCTCTTTCTTGCTCCCCCCTCCAGCAGAGCAGCGTGGAACGGGGCCAAGGGTTGCACTTCAAATTTGCATCGGCAGGACTTGCGCCTCGGTGGGGCGTTGCAGGAGGCTCCGAAGAGCCATTTCCGGTCTTATCCTGGGAAAGGAAATGACCTTCCGCTGGGCCTCCATCACAGAGGCACCCTGGTCTCCCTTCCTGGGCTGGGCTGGGCTGGGGTTGGAGGGGACCTTCCTGAAAAGGGGTGGGGAGAGGACGCCCTGCACAGTCTCTCCAGTCATTTTGGTCCAGCCCTGGGCCACTAATATGCTGAGGGACCATCCTCCAAGCTGGTGTTTGTGTGTATCAGGAACAGGCAAAGCTGGGGCATTGGCATGATGGTCTGTGTGCCAGGACATGGCCAAGTTTGCAGGATGTGTCTAAGCAGTTTAATCAGGAAAAAATCTAGTAGTTGCATTCCCACAGTGTGGTGGGTCTTTTCTGTGCCAATGCAACCACAGGAGGTTTTGTGTAACTTTGTCTAGATTGATGTAAGGACCAGGCAGAGCCCTTTGAGTGTGAGCATGTGTGCGTGTGTGGACCAGCCTGAATGCCTGCTTCCTTCCACACCCCCTTCTTCCCATGCCTGCTGACCTTGAAGGAGATTGAGGTGGAGAGACTGTTTAGAAGGAAGATTTGGGAGGGGGTGTCACAACGTTGGCCTGCCAGCCTCCCACCCTCACCTCTCCCTTTCCCGAGATTGACCTTGTGGCTTTGAGAGCAGGAGGCCAAAGAGGCACCAGTGGGTGGCCCTGGGGCAAACTATAGGGAGTACAAGCAGTGACTGCAAACAATGCTGCTGTGTCCCGCAGCAGGCTGCCTTCTGCCCCAGGAGAGCCTGGTATCTTCCAGGTAACCAGGGGATTCCTCTATGCAGTTCTGGTTATTTGGGTGGAGAGGGGGAGTCCCCTGGAAGAAAAGGAGAGGGGAGCAGATGCCGCTACAGGTTGAGAACTTGCTCTTCTGGCACATCACCCGCAATCAAAAGGGTGTTGGTGCTTATAATCTGTAAGCAGAACCGAATAATACAGAAAGCTTTCTGCTGCAGTTAAACATATTTTTCAGTTAATCTGAAATTTAGGTGGTACCTTTCTCTGGAGATTTTTAAGAACAGGGTGGACAACCACTGTGATTTCAATGTTCTTGTTTTTTTCTGCACTTTGCAGAGGATTAGATGAGATGATCCTGGTGGTCCTTCTAAGGCTAGAATGTTCTGGTTCTATGCAACCTTCTGTGGTCTGGCATCCTCTGCAAGAGTTGTACTGCAGTTTCCATCATCCCCAGCCTGCAGAGAGAGTAGTATCTGAGATCACCAGGTCTTCAGTTGCAAATCTGGATAAAAACATAACTGCTAGGGACTCACCTTTGTTCTCCAAAGGGGCCCCATTTAGAATCCATTCTATATCCATTTCCCAAATACTGTACAGGGAAACATCCTTCTGTCTTGCCAGGTCTCTGTCTTAAATCATCGGCCCTCCACCATCCCACCAGGAAGTCCGGCATCAGTGCAGGGCCAGCAGAGCTTCTCCTGGCTCGGGCGACCAGGAAAAATAGAACTTTGTCCCTCGGCATTTCTTGTTGACCTCACTCTTAATTCCCTTGAGGCTGTTCCCAACTGTTTCCTAGAGATGCTAGCAAGCAAGAAGAGTGGAGGACCCTTACAAGATCTCATCACTCCAGTGTGTGATGGAGTCACAGCTCTCACTACCTTCTAAAATCAAACCAGTGGGTAGCAGCCATGTCCTTGAGTTGCCCAATCTCTGACACCAGCTGATGTTACTTGAAAATTACTGCAAAGTTAAAGTGTATCAACATCTGTATTAAAGATACATTCTCCATCTGCCCACAGAAGTAAAGATTACTTCTTTACTTTTTTTACTTTACTTTCCCAGGGAGATAAAAGCTATTTCATTGTTCAGCCCAGGCTGAAAACAGGATTGAAATGGGCACAGAGAAGCCATTTCCTTAAGGTAGCTGCCAACACCCTTGCCAAGATTTTGCCCCCAAAGCAGCTACGTAGTGACTGGATGATGGTTGTTAAGGTCTTCCAGGTCCAAAAGGGATGGTTAAGGTCTGGCTGTGGATCTGTGTCTTTCAAGGCCACTTGCGCTTCCCCCATCTTCTGAGAAAACATGACCTACCTAGTAGGGCGCCTGGAATGGGGGTCAAAAAAAGAAAAGATGGTGCCCTTATGACCACCATTTTGATTTTTTTTTACCCTCCTGCCAGCAGGGCATGCAGCACCCAAACATTGCTTCCAAATACAGGATCTCACAAAAAGATGCAGCTGATTTACAGTGCTACAAACAGTGCTGGGTTGGTCCTCCTGCATTCACTGCAAAGCACCTTTTGCAGATGGAAAAGCACTTCACAGCCCTGTTGCCACCAAATAAAGCTCTTGCCCTTCCCTCACTCATTGCCAGTAGCAGAGTGGCAAGCATCGAACCCGTAGATGACATCCTTCCATGGGGCCAGTTATAAATAAATCAGCCCAGGAGGGTTCTGTACAGCGTAACTGAAAGTATGCCAGTGGTGGTATCAAGATCCAAGTGATCTTACTATTAGCCAGCATCTGATACTAAGTGTCCAAGGGCCTTTTCGGTTACCAGACTCTGGCTGTTGTTGAAGCTGAATTTGCAGCAGAATCCCTCAGCGTTGTTTTGAGTTGCATAGATAGTGTGTGACTGCAGCTGGACGGCCCACAATTCTCCAGCATAGCTTGCACAGCCTCTGTGCGCTGTCTGGGTTGCAGTGGCTTTTGTGTGTGTGTTGTTTTTCTGCAAACAAACAACAGCTGGGAAGGCTGCTCCTGGCTCCAGAGTCCCTCCTTTCGCCCAGGAGGGAAACAACACTCATTGTGCATCAGCTCTAAGCCCCTCAGTTGCTCCTCTCTGAAAATAGAAGATGATGTCATTCTTGGCTTCCCTGGGGAGGGCAGCTCTTGCTGCAAGGTGCCAGAGTTTGCTCCTCTCCAGGAGTGGCTGGTGGGTGGTCAGTGCCCTCTTCTGGAGAAAGCGTTGGCTGCATCTTGTGCAGGGACTGCAGACCATGTTTAAAGAGGGATTTTTGTATAGATTCCCAGTTCCAGTTCCCACAGCTTGGAGAGGCCATTCTGTAGCATTGGATTGCAAGTTGATGGATCATCTGCTGACTCAGTTGGGCTCAAGAAGAGTGGGTTTGAATCCCTGGTAAAACCAAGGAAGACTAGCCTTCATGAGGCCTTTGATGGAAGGATGAGATTCTGAGGGAAGAGGGAGTGAAAGAATTAAGCTTTGAAAAAAATGAAGCTGAGGACAGTGAAGAAGAAATGGGCAGATGGAAACTGCCCAGAAAAAGATCCTGGCTCTTGTAATAATTGCAGTTTTGCAAGGCCTGGATCCTTGGAGTTCAGTCTTCCTCAACTGGAGAAATTCCAGGTGGGTTGGACCTCACCTCCCATAATCTTCAAATAATTTGAGAGGATGCAAGACTGGGGAGGATTGAACCATAGACCCTTCTCAACTCCAGTAGAAGCTGAGATGTGGCCACTGGCAGTTCTAGTTCAGTTAGAACATTGCTCAAATGCTACTTCCAGGATGAAGCTGAGTGGATCCCAAAATATTGCTCCAGAAAAGTGCGTTTCTGGAATGAGATGGCAGTTGAACAAGTATAGAAAGGTTAAAAAGTCCTTCCTTTGTAGACCATATTATTCATCAGAGCATCCAATTAAACGAACAGCAGGAATGCACACAACATACCAACCATTTTGAGAAAACACATAGGACATTATCACTAGGCAAGCTGAAAATTAAGAAGCTGTGTTGGTGTTGAAGAAAATTAGTGTTATATCAGCGATAATCTTGCAATGAATGTTACAAAGCACAAGTAAGAGTAAATGGTATTCTTGTTTGTTAATCATATTTAAGAAATGATCTTTTGCTTAAGGCAGGAAAACACACAGAACCAATAGAAGGAAACAAAAAACAAGGAAAACATTGACATCCCTTTAAATCATACTGGCAACAGTTAGGAAAGTAGTCTGATTAACCTATCCCTGACTTCAGTTTTTTGGTTTGTAGAAAAATTCTTCATTTGAGCGTCCATCAGATGTGTTGGAATTCCACCTACGTAATGCCCCAGATATGGGCATCCCTGGTGAGGGGAGTGTTGCCACATGCATCATAACGTCACAATGGCTTGTACCAGATGCCTCACCACCCATAAAGCTGGAAAAGACAATCTTGAGTAGATGGACCAATGACCAGAGGCACTGGCTGAGATAACACATTGCTGAGGTCATGATGTGCCTGATGTCCTTGTGGCTTCTACCAGCTTCTATCTATGTGTCCAGCTAATGTTTGAAAAGCATCTGGTTGGGGACGTTTGGTGTAAAGTGCTATGTTTCAATTTGGTGTGTAATAATTAGCTTCTTTCCTTCACATTAGCCTGATGAATGCTATTTTTTGACTGTCCAAGATTCCTTTCTCCTTTTTCCAGGATTCTCCCCATATTGAACAGAGATTGTTGGGCAAGATGGATTAAAGGGGTGTGCACATGTGCGCGATGGTTAGCAGCCACACCAATGATGCACCTCCAAATGGGTGGGATGTTTCCTGCAGGATTGCTAGTCAGAACATCATGGAAGACCATTTGAAGGTCTCTGCACGATGGTGGAAGCTGCTTAGAGATGGAAAGGCCTGGGAAAGGAAATGAGAGGAAGAAGTGTCCCTTGAATTGTTCCATTCTGTTCCCAGGCTATCACATCTTTAAGGCTGCTGCATTACTGCCAATGCGAGACTCCTGGAAGGGTCTGTCATGAAGCTGTGAGATCATGGCAACTAAGAGGAAACATTTACTCTTGGCAGCAGGTTTGGGGAGGGTTGTTATTGTCCGCTTGTACTGTGAATAGTTTAAAACCTATTTCTCCTCGATTGCTGTGTGTTTGTATCCCCCACTGAGTCCAGAGCCAGGGTTGGCAATACAGTGCTGATGGGAACCATGTCACCTCTGGCATCTCCCAATGGCCTCTGTAGGACCCTCACATTGGAGAGGGTGTGTGTGTCAGAATCTTGGAGAGCACCAAAAGTCTTTAATGCCAAAATTTCAGTGGTCTTACTCCAAATTGAAATTCTGGGCACGAACCTCAATGTCTTATGAACTGTCAAAGTTTCACAGTGAACCCACTAAAATCTCAAGAGTTTTAGGGTGAGAACATCCAAATCTTGTGGGATTTCAGGGTGAGAATGACAAAACTTGCAAAGTATTAAGATTAGAACACCAACATCTTGCTAATCTTTCAGCCATTTCAAAAATAATTCTAAAACTAATTTTTATTGGACAATCAAGCAAAATTGTATGATGGTGCCTAGAAAGGTTGCTGAACTTGCAAAAGCAGGTGAGCATGTGGACACCAGCAGGGAGGATGAAGCTCATCACCAAGGCCAGCTTCTTCTCAATGGTGGGCCGCTGCTGGAGTATGGATCTTGGTCTGTATCCAGCTAACCATGTTACTAGTCTAGCATCTAGACAAGATCTTGTGTCAGTGCAGGTGTCCCAAGAGAAAGAGGTCCTGGGACAGGTTCTTGGCAGATTTGGCAATGTTTCTCTCCCAGCCATGTCCACCTGCTTTATGCAGCAGATGAAGCATCCTCTTTCTTCCTTTGCAGGTGGTGATCCCCACACGGGTGGGACAGGTCTATGTCTACGAGTCCCCCAAAGGAGAGCAGCAGGATGAATATGATGTTCCCCGACAGCTCCAGGAGATCTATGATGTGCCCCCAACACGAGGCTTGATGGTGAACCGGAGTGGCCAGGAAGTGGGTGCTGTTGCTTTATCTCTTAGGGTAAAGGGGGCAACAGAGAGCAGATGAGGGGGCATTAGGGACAGACCCCTCTTTTACACTCACTGCCCAAGACTTGCTAGACTGGGTTTAGGACATGTATGGATTCTTTAAAGACCACTTTACTGTCTTGCCTACTTTGGCAATAGCAGCAGTTGTGGTGGAGGTTTTAATGCCTTGTATGCTGCTCCAGGCAGACCCAGGTCTAATTATGTAGGCTCAATGTTTTTGTAAAAATAATAATAATTTGAAAAAAATCGGAAGACAGTTTTACTAGACAGACAGCATGGGTGAGAAGAGGCATTTTTTTCCCCAACACTTATAGAAAAAGAGATATGAAAGACATGTGAAACAAGATAAAAGGGTAAAGTACAAATAGTGAGATACGAATAATTGTACAAGGAATCTTACTGTCCTGGAGATTGCAGTTTGCTACTATATCATGAATTATAAAATGTCTTGCACCAGTTTTTAAAGAAAAAATAACTTAAGAATCACTATTAAGATTCGAGCTAAGGATACCTGGCTAACACAGTAGAAATCACTAACTCAGATTACAAGCTAGAATAGATGAAACCAGTACTAGGAATCGAATTTGCCATGAAGATGAAATAGGGACTCTAGGCAAGTCTTCCCCTTGTCAGAAGCAAATCTTGCTTGCTTTCCCTCAGAGCACCACGGGAGGGTGGCATTGCTAACAAAAAACCACATCTGCCTGCTTCCTGTGGGAGGTGGGATTCTGGAGAGGTGTCGATGGAGCTTAAAAATTAAGGAAGTTGGGTGCAATGGCCCTGTTCCTCATTGGTCTTCCTCTTTATCAAAGCAAGGGATGGTGGGAAGCCAGAAACTGCCAAAACCAGGTGGCTGTTTAAGCCATGAGGCCTGCACCAGTTCAGAATCCTAAGACAAGATGTGTAGACTGAGCGTATTGGAGAAAAACAGGAACAGAGTATGGTTAATTGTTGGAAACCAGCCTCTCAGCTTGTCCTTTTGCCAGGTCTACGACAGCCCTGCGATGGTGGGAAAGAGCTCCAATGGTGGAGCCCAAATCCATGAGATCTACGATGTGCCGCCCAGTGTGGAGAAAAACCTGCAAGTGGTGAGTGGAGACACAGGACCAACAAGGAGTGGCTTGGTGAGCTGGAAGGGGTCTGGAAAATGGGCAGTGGGGTTGACCCAGTATCAGACCGTGGTAGGGTTGGTTGGACTGGAAAGGAGGGCTGTTGGCAAGGCTGACATTTTCTGCTGTATCCATGAATGATGTCTTATTTCTGGGCAGGTGGGCAAACCTCTGACCAAACATTTTGGTGCGTCCATCCCACCATTTTGTTTTCCAAGAATTCCTCTGGGGTTAAGGCATGGCTGAGAACCTTTCTGGGTGATGTTTGAAGATGAGGCTGCAGATTGCAGCAGGCCAACTTACCCATGCCTTTTATGGCATTTGATAAACTAGACTCTGCCTGAGTCGCAGCTATCAATCCAAGAAGCTGGTCTTTGGAAAGAGTATCTAGGAGGTATTTCCACTGCATTTCATCTTCTGCCTTGGTACTGTTTCATGAGGACGGGTTGAGATGATCAAAGCAACAAGGGTGACAATACAGAGTTAAAGTAGCGGGCTTGATTATCTTTGCAGGTATATGACATCCCTCCCTCGGTCAGCAAGGATGTCCCAGATGGCCCCATGAGGGAGGAGACCTACGACATACCCCCCGTCTTCTGCAAGGTGAAGCCCTTCGACCCATCGCGTCATCCACTCATCCTAGCCCAGCCTTTGGTGCCCCTGGTGGAGCCTTCCTTGTCTGAAGATGTTTATGATGTCCCACCACCCACCAGTAAAGGAGTATCAGAAGCCCAGGAGATCTACGATGTCCCACCAGGGCTGAGAAAACTGGCCAGCCAGGAGGTGTATGATGTGCCCCGAGAGCTGCCGATCAGTAGTAAGGACGGGGAAGGCGACTACATCTACGATGTCCCCCCGCAGACGGATCGGGGTGACAGCAAGCGGCTTTCCGCCTCCAGCACGGGCAGCACCCGCAGCAACCTTTCCAGTTCTTCTCTGGACACGGTGCCTGTTCGGGAAGCTCCAGACAAGGAGCTGCCCCTCGACCAGGACGTTGCAATGGAGACGCTGGCCCGGCTCCAGAGCAAGGTCAACACGGCTGTCTCGTATCTCATGTCCTTCATCAGTGGCAGCTGGCGCAGCCCTGAGAGGATGGAGGCTCACGCAGGCCACATCCAGGGGGCAGCTGAGAGTGTCAAGGGGGCCCTCAGGGAACTGTTGGAATTTGCCCGTGGAGTGGTGAGCAGCGCTGCCCAGGCCTCCGACCGCTCCCTCTATTCCAAGCTCAGCAAGCAGGTGCAGAAGATGGAGGAGGTGTATCAGGCACTGCTGCGGCACAGCCAGGCTTTGGAGGGTTGTGGCTGGGCTCCCAGTGCCCTCGTGGCCAGCAAGCCAGGGGCGCC
Organism: Python bivittatus; assembly: GCF_059951505.1. NCBI lineage: Eukaryota > Metazoa > Chordata > Lepidosauria > Squamata > Pythonidae > Python > Python bivittatus. Next base: position 1,635,491 of record NW_028277042.1, on the reverse strand, counting down.
AGACGACCTTGAGCACCTGGTCATGTACTCACGGGGGGTGCCCGATGACACCAAGCAGCTGGCCTCCTTCCTGCATGGCAATGCCTCGTTGCTCTTCAAACAGACCAAGGGGTCCCCAGCCCCCTTGGGGGATGGCAACCATCCCCACGGCACGCCCTCTGAGAAGGCAAGCAACATCCAGTCCCGACCCTTGCCCTCTCCGCCCAAATTCCTGGCCCAGGACTCGCCCGATGGGCAATACGAGAACAGCGAGGGTGGCTGGATGGAAGATTACGACTACGTGCACCTCCAGGTGGGCTTGGGATTGGGGCAGGAAGGCTGGGATGGGAGGCCAAGTTCATACACACACACACACACACACACACACACACACATTCAGTAGTGCACCCACAACAGGGAGATCATGTCTAGTGGGTTCCTGCTGCATGCCAAGCTGGGTGGTTTGTGGCCATTTCTGGCTGACCTTGGCTAATCTCAAAAAGGGTCTGGTTGGTGCTTGGATGGGAGACCACAGAAATGCCAACTCTGTAGAATAGGAAGCCCATTCCAGAAGAAGACCTGACAAACTACATCCATGGTGTTAGCGAGAAAACTGTCTGGAGATGTCCATACGTTCACCAAGAGTTATGCATTAGTTCACAGTTGAACATATTGTAAAAACTTAATGGTGATCTTATGATGTGTTAAGCAGACCATGACATTAAACCATAACGTGATGGATTTTTCTTGCATTTTAGGCAAATATAGGGTTAGGATTTAGCATGTTTGGTGAACTTAATCTTGGTTCCTACTTTGAGGTCGGCCTCCGCTCTTGGAGGACCAAAATGCTTGTTCGTCAATGGGGTTGATGGATTTTATAGGTCTCCTTCCCCACTGCTTTCTGAAAAGTATAGGAAAAAGAGATGAAATAGCAAAACGAAATCAAAAGCCAAGAAATGGCAGGATGTTAACAACGTTAAAAGTTTTGGGAAATAGCTTTTTCAAAAGTTTTCACCTAGGTCAAAAGTTGTCATAGTCCCCGTAGAGAGTGCTGAATTGAGGCCTGGGAAGGTGGAATGGTTATGGAGATTCATTCCACCTCCTCTTGTCCTGGTCCTGTTCAACGGATGACAGACGAAGTCAAATGCCTCTCCCAAGCCAGATATGATCGTCTGCCGGGATTCAGAAAGCTGCCTTGCGCCATAATAATTGGGGATATTTCTCAAGCACCTGGCAGGTTGAGAAAGAGAGACTTTTTTACTGATGTTGTTTGCTTGTTCATTAGATTTATATCCCACCTTTCAGGAACTCAAGGTGATGCCCGTAGTGCTTCTATTTCCCCCCCATGAGATAAGCTCGCCTGAAAAAGTGTGACTGGCCCTAAGTCACCCAGGGAGCTTCTGCGGCTGAGAATCTGGGTTCACCCCACCTTGACACCATTGATTTGATGGCGGACAAAGAAGGCAGGCCTGATCAAAAGAGAAAGCCGCGGCTCCTGGCTTTTGGGGCCGGGAGCAATGTGACAACCTGGGGAAGCAGCTAAAGATCAGCTTCTGAAGGATGGTTATGTGCTTTGTAGGAAGAAACCACTGTAGAGATCCACAGTTAAAGGATCTCTGCTAGCTGTATTGGAGAAGTCCTTTAAGTTGAGAGGACTTCTCCAACACATATTATTGATTATGACTGATTATGTGCCATCAAGTCATTTTCTATTCCTAGCGATGACATAGATAGATTTTCTCCATGATAATCTGCCCCTGTCTCTAACCTGGTCTTTCAGGTTCAGTGGTGGACCCATCGCCACTGTAACTAAGTCCATCTCCCTTGCTGCTGGTCATCCTCTTTTTCCTCCCACTTTTCCTAGCGTCATTGCCTCCTCCAGAGAGCTGCTAGGTCTCATCTAACATGTCTGAGATTACCCAGTATAGACCAACTTCCCCCAATCTTGGCCATCCAGGGATGTGGACTTCAACTCCTCTTAGCAGTAGCTGGGCTGGTTCGAATTTGGGAGATGTAGTCCCAGTACATCTCAAACGCTGCGGGTCATTCCTGGGAAGATGTTTGGAAGTGAGGTGCTTGAATGCTTTCATCCTGCTGAACCACAGGACCCCCTCCTAATGCACTCCCTCAGTAGCGGCTTGCATGTGATAAAGCAAGTGCACTGCATGCATGAAGGTTCAGCCTTGAGTAGTGCCACCTAAAAAGCCAGGAAATCCACTGAGATGACCTTGGAGAAATGAGGCAGAGATGATGGTTGCAAAAGGATGCTTTAAGCCTGGGAAGTGGAGGAAGTGTGAGAAAGAAACTCAGACTGACTCCTCCCTGATTTACTAGAGTGTAAGAGGGAGGGAAGGGAAAAAAACAGGCTTTCAAGATTCTCTTCTTAGAGCCTATATCAATACAGCTGAGTTCCAGTCAAACTTGTGGAGTCTGTTTCCTGACCTGGCCTACCTTAAAGAGCTGACAAAAAGGAATGCTTCAGGCTTTCATGGATTGAGAGTCAGATTTGATCCATTTTGGGTTCCTGTCTTCCCAACTTTTCTGTGGCTGGTCAAGAATGGCACTAAGCTCTAATGTGCTTCATCTGTTTGTTTTTGGAATAGCGTGATCTCTGAACTTGGCCCTTACGCAAGCCACATATTCCCACCCCCATCCGCCTCCCAAAAAGTCCCAGAAGATGTAACTGAGAAATCATACTTCTAATTTAAGCATTCAGAGAAATTATTAAACAGAACTGTGCAGTCCTTGGGAGTGTGCAGGATCACCAATGGTCACCCTTGTCTGCAAAAGAGTAAAGCAGCTACATCTTTTCCCAGGATAGTCTGGCTACCTAGACACGGGGTCAAGGGACCATATTAGCATTATTTGATTAATGTGTATTGAAATTAATTACATTCAAATTAAATCACATTTAGTTTTTGATTGGGCCTGGTCCAGATTTTGGATTGCAACACTGTGGCAGGTCATGAGAAACCAAGTGTTGCCTTTGGCCCCCCAAAATGGATTAAGAAGATACTGGCTTAGTCCCGTGCATGGGTACGATCAATGTGAATGTGACAAGGAGAGTGATAGTTCTATCTGAATTCACACTTTCCTGGCAATTGTGTAATGGTATGTGGGAATAACCTTGAGAGACAGGGGGAACCAAATCAGAGAAGATTCTCCTGTTCTCCATGTGGGATGCTAGTTGTCTCCTTGTACAAGGGCCTTCGTTGGCTTGGCTGCAACATTCTCTGATGGCTTCTCTTTGGAACACTGGCTTGCAGCCATGTCCAGAGTCTCCCTTTGTGCTGCTCCTAGTAGGCTTTGGGTTGCTGCCATGAGAACTGTCTGGAGGTCTGTAGATGGGGCCAGGGTGCTTGAGCTGTGGGTCCCTCTGAAGGCACCTTCCACTAACCCTCTTTCATTCTGTCTAAATTAGGGGAAGGAGGAGTTTGAGAAGACCCAGAAAGAGCTGCTCGAACGAGGCAATATTATGCGACAAGGCAAAGGACAGCTGGAGCAACAGCAGGTCTGTACAGAGGATGCTCTATCTCCCCCCACCCAAAATCTTATGCCTGTCTCCTCTTGCTCACCGACCATCTCTAAACAGCAATTGGAAGTTTTGGGATGAGGAAAAAAGGACTCGATATGTATCATTTCTGTCACAATCCTTTCTCTACTAATGTAAGGGTTTGACCTATTGGCTGGGGTGTTTCCAAATCAACAAGTGCAGGGCTGTTGTGTACCTTCTTTTGTGTAAAAAGTCCGCAGACAGCAGGAACCCTCATGTCACATCGTGATTCTTCAGCATTTCCAGCTGGCAGTTGTATTATTATCATGAGTTGTTGCATCGCTTGCCTTTCTGCCAACAGGACTTGCTGAAGTTAGTTAAGATACCACATGCATTACGATCAACGGTTAATTAACTCCTGTATGGACCGATCATTGCAGCTCTTCCAAACTATCAAGGCCAGATCTGGGGGCATCTGGGGAGAAGGGGCTGGCTTTTCTTTAGGCCTTGCAATCAGCCAAGACAGGTTACGTTTTCATCTTTGCCCTCTGCCTGCAGCTGAAGCAGTTTGAGCGACTGGAACAGGAGGTCACCCGTCCAATTGACAATGACCTGTCCAACTGGACACCCCCACAACACTACCCCCACATGCGGGGCGGTGGCACTGCTCTGGGCCCCTCTGACCGGCAGCTGCTGCTCTTCTACCTGGAACAATGTGAGGCCAACCTCACGACGCTGACCAATGCCGTTGACGCCTTCTTCACCGCGGTGAACACTAATCAACCACCCAAGATCTTCGTGGCACATAGCAAGTTTGTCATCCTGAGTGCCCACAAGCTGGTCTTCATTGGGGACACTCTGTCACGCCAGGCTAAGGCCCAAGAGGTCCGCCAGAAGGTCACTCATTACAGCAACCTTCTCTGCGACATGCTCAAGGAGATCGTAGCCAGCACCAAGACAGCTGCTCTCCAGTACCCGTCCCCGGCCGCTGCCAAAGACATGGTGGAGCGGGTTCATGAGCTGGCAAACAGCACTCAGCAGTTCCGCATGGCCTTGGGACAGCTGGCTGCCATGTGAAGTGCCCCTTGGAGAAGTCTTTAGATGAGCCTCCCGTGGTGAAAGGACTGTAAATGTTTCGTCCAACTCACCTGCCCACTGAAGTACTGACCTGGAGAGGGTGGGGGGCATCGACTGGCCAGCTGCTTCCTTCTCCTTTAGCTCCTTGGTGACACAGACTGTGTCAGTCCTGGATCCCTGAGGCCACCCAGTCTTACTGCGGCCAAGAAGGGAAGACATTTTCAGCCCTTGCGGCAATTGCAGAGGGCAAATAATTATTTTTTCCTGTTTGATTCCAAAACTGTTTGGCAAATGAGCGCTATTTAAATCAAATAAAGAAACATAGAATCCAACTGATTAGGGCCTAACGGAGACTCTTCTCCAGTGTGCATGTGTGAATGTGAAAGAGACGTGATTGCTGTGGACCTGTCTGCCCCCACTTTGAATTTGCCCAAGTGACTTAGAGGAGGTGGGAGGAAGTAGAGTGACCTCTTGGGGTTGATGAGTTGATAGTGATGGTTGGCAGCGCATTTTAATGGGCTCAGTGGCTTGGAGAAAAGAAAAGTCAGCAGTGTTGGTGCTTGGAGAGTTCTGCCAAGGTTTCAGAGCTCATTCTCACAGTTTCATCCAGGCTTTCAAATCCTCCCTTGCTTTAAAACCAGCCTGTTTTCCCCAGATCAAAACTTTGTGGTAGGTAAAAGAAAAGGGGTTTTGCTCTGCTGGAGCAAAGGCCAGCCACTTAGCACTCCGCAGAACAGGCTTCTCCAGGAGCAGGGGGGGGGACCTTGGTGTCTTTGTCCCAAAAGGGAAAATTCAGCTCCATCGCAGGAAAATTGCTCCAGCCATGCGCATTTGTATGGGGCACCGGAAGGCTTTTGCAGAATGTTCCCTTGAGAATGTCATCTGCTCTGTTTACCTCTGCGGGTGCCTGAGAATGACCTGCTGCAGGGCATTAAAGAAATGTGGCTGGGGAGGGAGAGTCCTCCCGAAGTCTTTTGTTGAGGCAAGGCGGGGGGGCTACACTCCTCCGCCTCTTTCATCCTGGGAAACAGTGGTTGACATGGAGAGCTGGAAAGACCCATTTAGGCATTTCACTGCAAAGGACGCTTGGTGCAGGAGTCCAAATTCAGGCTCCTCGGACAGAGAGCTGTCCAGCTTCTGCTTGAACTTCTCCAGTGAAGGAAATCCTCCATCTTTCTGGGTCATTGCTTCTGTTTGTCCTAATGTTCAGCCAGCATTTGCCTTGTTACAACTGAGCCATCTTTTCTCAAGGTTATTCTCAGTTTTGTCAATCTCTTCCCGTAGGTTTTTGGTCCCTGGATCATCTTCATTACCCTTCTTTGTATCTTTCCATTGTCTCCGAATCTTCTTTAAAATTCGGTGTCCAGAAATGAGTCTGTGTATTCAGAGCGGAATCTGACCAGTGCAGGATAGAACACAACTCTTATTTCTCATGATTTGAAACTGTACTGCTGCTGATGCAACCTACAGTGGCCTTTGTCTTTTTAGCAGACCTATCATGCTAGTGATTCCTATTTGTCTTATATTGTTACAATTCACAATATTGGCTGGATTACTCAGTACGTGACTCTAGACTAAAAATAGTATTGGGCTGCCTGTGGGTCACCTTGTTGTGAAAACCAGGTCTTCATGTGAAGCCCCAACCTGGTTTGCTTGGGTATTGTGGGTTATGTGAACATAACAATTCTGTTTGTTAGCCTAACTTTAAGTTTTAAGGAGTTGCGTCAGGGGTGTCTGCAGAATATGATCCAAAAAGTCAAGATGGCAGCCACGACAGTATGATCGAAGCTCTGCCTGTTGTTCACGTGTCTTAGTTTAGGCGATATGGTTAGGCCATTGGTTCCAAGTAGTTAAAAATAAAATCGAATTTACATTCAGGACTATTGTGCTATCAATAATGTGATAGACTCATTTCTCTCTGGGATGCATTTGAATCAAAAAGCTTGTTTGTAGAGACCACTTTGGCTATAAATTACGCAACACACTTAACTGGATTGCTGAATTAATCCATTTTCTGGATTCACACAATACTAGGAACCCAAAATCCATTCGACTCAGAACTGTGCAACGTGCAAGTTTGGGAGCTGCAGATGTCCTTGGGTTAGGACAGATAGATTGGATGAGTGGAACATCATCACAGGAAGTTCTCTCATAGGAGCCCATTGAAATGCTTTGGAAGTATAGCTCTGGTAGTTGCGAAGAGCAGGCAGACAGAAGCAGTTCCTTTTGTGAAGGAGAACACAAATAACACCGTCAGAGTCTTTGGGAAAGCCTAAACTGAAAGTGATTCTTTTCCATAAATGATTTCTCTGGGTTCTCTTTAGCAAGATTTATTTGTGACTAGACAACCCGTGACCCACTGGGTCATCGTTTCAGAGATATTTCCTTACCTAAACAGAGAAACAGAATGACCAAGGGCACAAAGCAGTGGAAGTGTGAGCGAATTGCAACTTGCTGCCGGCTTCCCCATTGACTTTGTTTGTGGGAAGCTGGCAGGGGGCGTCAGAAGTCTCCCTCCCTCCCCTCCCCTCCCCCTTCCCTTCCACCGCTCCCTCCCTCCCTCCCTCGCTCCTTCATATAGGCTTGTGCTGTTTGCCCTCCCTCACAACCCTCAGGAGAGCCCAATGAAGCTGCTCCTCCCCTCCCCCTTCCCCTCCCCCCCTTCTCGGCCTGCCACTTTGCTGAGGGGAGGTGGAACCAAGGGAAAGCTTCACCCCCGCTCCCCATTCTGGCTTGTCCCCAAGGGCCCCTCCCTCGAGGGAGGAAGAGGGCTCACCCATCGACCACCAGTGCCCCTCAGCCAGCCCTACCTCGCCAGCAGGCATCCGAGTCGAGTCGCTCCCCCGCCCTTCCCTCACCGCCAACTGCCGTTAGGAGATTTCAAATTTCTGCCTCAGTTCCAAAGCAGCCAATCGCCACTCGCCTGTCGGGCCTTGCCGCCAGCCGATTGGGCACAGAGGAGAGAGGGAGGCGGGAAAGAGGTCAGGAATACGCCCATGATCACATGGCCTGGGCTGACTGCTGCAGTGCAGTGCTGAGGCAGCCACAAGTTTCAGTCCCACAGGAGTCATGGGCCCTGGAATTTGGACACATTCTGTAAGTTGGCCCTTTTGCGGTAGCTTGGTTCAAAAATGGCTGGCCTATGACACACCGTTTTGCCCAGTTGAATGTTACAGAGAGGAGAGTTTTAGTATATGGATGGCTAGGATGGACCTACAAGAAGAACAGCAGCCAAGGTATTTTCAGCTTAGAACTGATACATCCTTGCGTGCATTAGGGCAAAGGCTTTCTGATTCTCTTTTCAACAGCCTTCTGAGAAATTGTCAAGGAGGTGGGTCTCTTCAGAGATCATGGGGAAGTCGCAGCAGTGGGTTACCTAACAGTCTCTTGCATCTCTCAGCCTGGAAACCAGCACTTACCAACCAAGGGAAAGAGAATTTGAGCTACTTTGGAACGGTGTTTTTTAAACAATGAAGTCAGAATGACAGATTTGGGGTGGGATTGGACTAGTCGAAGACCTGCTCGCTGTAGGAATCCAAGTTAAAAAATACTTGCCAGCTTCAGCCTGAACAAATTCAATGAACGGGAGAATGCTAGCCTTCTGGGAACTGTTTCTGCTGTGAAGCTGTTACCGTTAGAAATCATCTTAACACTCAGGCAAAACTGGCCTTTCTATAATCTCTGTCCAATAGTCCCGAACAAGGAGGAACATGTAGCATCCTTTCAGGTACTTGAAGACTGCTATCATGTCCCTTCTCAGTGGACCTTTTTCAAGAATCAGCATATCCTCCAATCCACTGTTTAGGTTCCAGTCCCCTGATAATTCTTGTTCTTTATTGGATCCATACCAACTTGTCAACCCCCTTAAAATGTAGTGCCAAGAACTGGCCATTACCTGAGATGGAGTCTGACCAGTGCCAAATAGAGTCGACCTATTCATTTCCCATGATTTGGAAACTACTCAGCTATGAACCACAACAGCTGAAGTGAGGGAAGAAATCTAATTTATTTGCAGTTCAGTTATTATGGAAGAACTGCTTCAGAAAGAAGCTTTTGATCTGAAGTGCTTTGGGATCCCATCATACCCAAGCTTAGGGCAAAGACCATTTGTAGCTTGCACTGCTGGGCAGATGTGCTTGAGATGTTGAGATTTGTGTTGGTCTGGATATATGTCCTCCTCCCCCCCCCACGCTGTTTATAGGTTTAGAACTCTTTTTCTTCCACCAAGGACGATGTCCTAGGGAGATACACTGAAGAATCCTAGGCAGGAACTGGTGATTTGGCCTTGACAAACCTCTTGAAACAGGATTTTCAGAACCAAGCTAGGATTTTTCAAAAGTCATATTCAAAAGTATAGCAAAAATGCCCTTTTTGTAGTTGGCCTGACTCGGGTGGCTTCTTGAAACCCAGCTGCAGAACCTAGGACCTTAAGGCTATACCTAGGAATCAGAAACTGTGGGCGAGGAACAACCCATAATTAACTTGAAGCATGAGTTTTGGCAGGCTTAGAACCCTTCCTTTCCAAAACATTTGCTCTTTCAGGGACTCATTTATTTGGTTAATTTATATCTCCTCTAGGAGCTTCTGGCATTCTCAGTTTTCTTATAACAACCCTGTGAGGTAAGCTGGGCCCAGAGTTCACCCACTGAACTCTGATGACTGAGGGTGGACTTTGCTTCTCACCCAACCTGTGGAGGTTGGAAAACATCAGCTAGAAATGAAGACATTTGTAGGGCCCCATGTAGAATTCCATCACTGAGACCAGGAGATTTAAAGATTACCACCACCATGCTGTGAGTGTCCCGGGATTAATGGGGTACCCTGGGTTTTCTGTAGGCATCTTTTATTGTTGCATTATTGATTGCAGTGATTTATTCCTCTTGTCCCATTTATCTTAACTTAAAGGTTCAATTTATGACTAGCCCACAAATTCCACTCCTTTGCACAACCAGATACTAATCTGCCAAAACATCTGGAAGGAGATTCTGCCATAGCCAGTGATGGTCAGGAATACCTACCGGTTTAGGCCAGGTCTCTTTTAGGCAGAGATGTCAATTTTTTGGAGCTGGGAAAAAAACCAAACCTGAAGAAAATTCACCTCCTCTGATCTGGTTGTGCCTCTTGGCCATGCTAGGAATTGCCCTCCAAACACATCTGGGCTAGTAGTGGGGAATACTGAGAGCCTATTCAGCAGCATCTGGAGCTCCACGGGTTGCTTGAAAACTAGCAACTCTGATGTTACTTCTGGTTCCAGCTCAGTTTTTTTTTTTTAATGGCTCAGTTTCCTGTGACTTCAGCTCTGCCTAAGAATTTTTTTCCAGGTTCCACTCTCAGTTCAGAAAGTCCAGTGGAAACAAACCCATTGTCCATTGTTAGAAAACTATTGTTTTCCAGCTGATGATCATGAGTTAGAAATCTCTTCTGTTAAAAATGCATAATTTAAGCCCTGAGTTTTCCTGATGAGTTTCTTGGCATTCTGTGAGGTCTGTGCCTGTTCTGCAGAAAGTAAGGAAGATGATCTTGATGGAGATATGCAAGATCCATCGCCCTGACTCTACGCCATCAGCACAGGAACAGAGTGGGAAATCGGGGCCAGATTTCTTGTCCTAAACAACTGTCTGATTCTCAAAATCAGAAAGTCCACAATTCAAGTTTAGGAGCATGAGATGAGAGATCCAAATTTCGACTCCACTGAATCTAGCACATGCTTGTAATGGAAGGCTATGGGTGAGAGGAAGATGAGCAAGGACCCAGTGGGAGCACAGACTGGCCCTTCAAACCCATAGCAGTGATATTTAGCCACTTTGGAAGACTTGAAGTGGGATACCAAGCCGCTGGGTTGGGACTCCAAACTGCCTGCAGTTGCGAGCTCTGGCTTACGTTGTCCAACGTAAAATAACCAACAGGACTTATTTTACAAGAGCAGTATCATGACTGTGCCTTTATCTGAGAGACCTTTTTGCATTGTGTGGGCAGCCATTAAGGAAAATGAGGATGAAGCTCAAAGAAAAAACAACTTTAATGGATTCATTTGCATTCATTCCCTCTCCCAGATTCAGAAAGGTCAGTTACTGGCTATGATGCTGTCCACCCAGTCATGCAAGACGCTGACCCGAGCATAGACAGCTGGCGTGGTAACTGAACAGCGGCCACTGCCCCAAGAAACGATGCCCACCAATTTCCAAACATCTCCCTTCTGGCACACAAGGGGTCCACCAGAGTCACCCTGCAGATGCAAAAAAACAAAAACAAAACAAAACAGTATTTGAGCTCCCTGGAGACCCCACTTTTTCCCATCATGCAGAATTTCAGGGGTGTATTAACCCATTTTTCCCTGCTTGGAAGTTGGAAGCAAAACGATCTTGCAGGTTTAGTTGTAATATAGGCTCAACACAGGCTGTGCTCACCCAAAAGAACCAGGTTAGTGAAAGACACAGTGGCTACATTTGCACAGCCCGCTAAGCTTGGCTAGTATAAACCCTGGTTAATTTCTCTGTGGCTTGTGGAAACCCAGCCCACTTTGGTAGTTTATCATGCAATATTTTGAACAACCCAGAAATTGGGGCAATCGAGTAATCCAATTAAGTGTTATGAACACAACCATTGTTTTTTTAAAGCCACACTTCAACACCAACATGGGGGAAACGGTAAATCCCAGCCCACCCAGTGTTGTATCACAGCCCTATCTGGCTTCCCCACAAATGTTGGGTGGTCCTTAGTCCGTCGTTTGTTGCCCTAGCCTGGATTAAAAACTTTCCTATAAGTACCAAGTCAAAGGAAACAGAACGATCATATTTGGGCTGCAAATCTCCAAATGCTCACTAGAGAGCAGCAAAGGATTAGAGTTTTCTGCTCCCCCCCCCAATTATCTAGATCGCTTTTAAGATGTGTGGACTTCAACTCCCAGAATGCCCCAGCCAACATCTTAAAGTTGCTGAGGTTGAGAAGCACAGGTCTAGATTTTTGCAACCCCAATAGAGTAGCCTAAAAAAGAGCGGTAAGAGAAAGGAGGAGGTCTGGGTGGGGTGGTTGGGGTGCTCACCATACACGAAGATGAGCCTGCCCCACCCGCGCAGATCATCAGATCAGTAATTTTGGTGCCCCAAAATTTCTTGCACTGCTCATTGGACAGAAGAGGCAGAGCTGTTTGTTGCAACTTGTTCGGGGTGGTGAAAGCTGCAGGAGAAAAGATTAAATCAGCAGCCGGAACGGCTCCTGTATGAAAGAACCAATCCCATCTTTGGCTGCTCCCGGCCTCCCCCAAGCTCAGAACTCTGTCCCAGAAGGCTGATAGTCACTTTGTCCTAGACTTTTCTTAGCCTCCCCTCCAGACCCCTGTTTGCATTAAGCTGGAGACACTACCCCACCGCTTTGGCCTATTGTTGCAACTTGAAGTGCTTGCAGTGGACAAAGAGAGAAATCCACCATCTCTTCCTGTTTCCCCTGCCTTCCCTTCCTCTGTTATAAGTTGAATTTTAAATGTAAATTTTTCAGGGCAGGATTTAAGCTTTTGTAGTCAAGTGCCATGCAGAAAATAATCACTTCATTGTAGAGCTGATGATTTCAGCTAGCAGAAACTAGCGAGCTTCCTTTCCTTTCCTTTCCTTCCTTTCCTTTCCTTTCCCTTTCCCTTTCCCCTTCCCTTTCCCTTTCTCTTCTTCTCTCTCTCTTTCCCTTTCCCTTCTTCTCTCTCTCTTTCCCTTTCCTTTCCTCCCCCTTCCCTCCTTTCCTCCCCTTCCCTCCCTCCCTCCCTCCCTCCCTTCTTCTTCTTTCTTTCTTTCTTTCTTTCTTTCTTTCTTTCTTTCTTTCTTTCTTTCTTTCTTTCTTTCTTTCTTTCTTTCTTTCTTTCTTTCTTTCTTTCCAGCACTCAGTTAACACCAGAATCCTGCTGGAGAAAAATAGGTATATTTATATCTACTCCTTCAGGTTGTAGGCCTCTTTACTTGTTGCAGAAGAAGCCCTCAGCCTTGCTTCACCAATTGGGAGCAGAGAACTGAGATCCATTCTCTGGATCCTTGAGATACTTGCTGCTGGGAGAAATCTGGTCTCCAGGCAGACAGGAGTTGTGGGACTGAGGGATGCCGAACTTCTTAATTTTGATGATTCTCCTTCTCCAAAGTATAGTTTGAGTGACAGAGATATTTTTGGCTGCACTGGCCACACCCTCTGCAGATGTACATAAAGGTAAAGCTCCAGGTAACTTACATGGACCTGCTCATGCACCTTTCTTGGGAGCAGTATAGAAGTAGCTTGCCATTGCCTTCTTCCAAGTTTAGCCCATTCTAGGCCTGTCCATGTTTAGCCATCCCTATTTTCACCGCTTCCCAACTGGATCAACTTGGTTTTTCTTTAGCAAACTGCACACCAATTTCAATCCAAAACAGAAGAAAAAAACAGACCCCTGGATATCCAAGACTCCTCTCAGACCCACCATTGTAGCGTGTCTTGCCCCAGCCAGTGGTGACACAAATGTCTCCACTCTTGAACGAGTCTGTGGCATCTGCCAGGCACACAGGGGACACTGTCTTAACTAACGTGGCAGGGGTGGCCAGCTTGATGAGGGCGATGTCGTTGTTGATATTCACAGAGTCCCAGTCTGGGTGGACAAAGACCTAGTGGGGGAAGAGAGATGCTGTTAAGGCTGCATGAAGGAGATGATGATGTGGAGGAAATCTACGAGATCATTAGGTCCCTCCTGGTTTACCTTTGTTTCACCCTTTGCCAGTGCTTTGAGGTAGTCAAGACAAGGAAATCAAAGTTATAAATACTAATACTACTTCAATTATAAGTTTACAGTAATAGAATCTTGCAAGTCTGAGTCTGCCTCTCCCATCCCTCCCCTTATCTTCATGAGAACAAGGCTTGTCTTAATCTAAACTGGACACCCAGGAAGAACAGAAGATGTGTAACACAATCTGCATCTCTGCTTGTTGAAAGTTGGATTCTCCTCGTGTAAGTGCCTTTTTTGATGGGCCCCTAAAACCCTAAGGTACTTTGACATCTAGCTATTTCACCCACCTTCTCAACAGCCAGCTTCTGGATGTCCTCTTTGGGAGAGCTGCGGTCGAATTCCCCAAGCACTACAACATTTTTGGTCCTGCCGGAGGCAAGCAAAAAGTGAATGCCATGCACACATTCAAGAAAGCATGGCCACAGCAAGGCTTGGCATCAACCTGCAGAAGTGGGTAGGTGACCTCAGTATCCTGGAATCGGGAATAAAAAGTCATGTGCTCTAGAGCTTGCAAACAAAAGAGCTGAAGTCTTGGAGGGTCTTGTACAAGACTTCAGATTCAGGGTGTGGAGCAGCTTGGGTTCAACTAAATGGATGGATGAACCTGAAGTATGAACCTTCTTTAAACTGAATGTCCTTCTTAGATGCTGATGCTCGGCTATGGAAGATGGGATCATCACACAATTTAAAACTGATTTCATCTTTGCCCTGACACTGGGAAAGCTGGAATTATTACCACCCACTCTTTTTTTTTAAGATGAAGAGTGATGTCTTTTTTTAACCAAATACCACTATGCCTCAACAACATTTACAAATGAATGTTACAAAAGGTTTCATGATCTTAGCCCATCCTTCTTTTCTCCCTTGCTTTAGCCAGATGTAGTTAAGACGTTATTGCACACGTTATTGCCCCAAATATCTCCCCCACAAGCTCCATTGCCTAGTGCAATCTCCCCACAGCAAGGAAGAAGTTGGGTACTCACGTCACCCCACAATGGGCAGCTGTCACAACCCAGTTCTGGTCAATCAGAGACCCACCACAGAAATGCCATCCATTTGTCTCCTGTGAGGAAAGCCGACAAAAAGGAAAGTGTGGGACCCACAGAACCCAAGTCAGGGTGCAGTTGATAAGAGACACACACTCCGAGTGGCCCTGGAGAGCTGTTGTGAGCTAAACAAGGCCATGATGGATCCAGCAGCTTGAGCCTCCTGTCCAGGTTCTTCTGGAACATGTAGCCTGACCCCCCAGGATTCAGATGCAGGAGTCTGAAGCTCATCCCCACAAATGGGTTAGGGAATCAGGTCTAGTCAATTTCATAATCTCTGGTCAGTTCCAGGGGTGTCCACAAGGTATGGTAAAAAAAAAAGTTAAAATGGCAGCCAGAATGAAGCTCTGCCCACGAAGCATGTAAAAAACAAGCCAAGCTTCCATCGCACCATCGTAGCTGCCATTCTGACTTTTTTTGACCATGCTCTGAAGACACCTCTGTCAGTTACATAATACAGATATGAATCTTGTTCTTTGACTTTCCAGCTTATGCAGGTAACTTGCACCTTGGCCTACAAGATAGGTTCAGATGTCTCTGTTCCAAGCTGATTTCATTTCCACAAGGGCTCTGATGGGTCTTTTTGGCTTGCACAAAGATTCAAGTGAAGGTGTGTGGGGAAGTGGCTCCCTGCCCCTGCTTTGCTGAGAAAGGGCATTTCCTTTCAGGGCCCCTCTGAGGCATCCACTTGAGCAAGATGTGGACAGCCATGTGAGCTGATCCTCTGAAAGCAGGAGAATCAGGACCATGCAGAAGAAGACTTAAGCCACTTTGATTCAAGCTCCCCAGCCTTTGGATGAAACAGAAGGAAGAGGTGCAGCAATCTAAGTGAAACGAAAGGAAAAAATGCAGTGGTGGCAGGTGGGCCCTTTGGTTGAAAAGCTTCACACGCACACACACACATACACTAGCACAGATTTCGAACATCAAGCAGCCTTTTTAAAAAAATAATTTCCAGGTCTTTACTTTCTTTAGATAAGAACTGTGGATGTGATGCACACGAAAACCACATTGACCGCACTATCGCAGCTGGCATGTTGACGTTTTTGACCACACCTCACAGACACCCTTGCATGGGTATTTTGTGGGGGAAAGGGAGAGATGTGGAATAGGCTACAGAAAGGCAAGCATAGAACACGAAGCTCTGGCCGCAGGGTGCTTCAATCTGTGACTAAAATAAAATCTGAAGGGAAAGTGGGGGGAACATATGGAAGAAGGAAACGGAAGACAAGGCCATCTGGATTCCCCACAAAATTGTGTGAAGAAGGTGCGCCAATTATACAATAAAACATTGTGTGGAAATGCCTGGATAGAAGTATAGTGTGTTGGTGTGTAGTAACTAATTTGCCCAAAAAAAGAAGAGTTGTGCTCAGCTGGAAACCTTATTTGATTGAATTCTTTAGGACAAATATTTGGACATAACTTTAGTTACAGATGCTCTGTGGCATGTGCATTCTGTGCATGGTCAGAGGCACTGCAACCTCTTTATTCAAGCCCTGCAAAATTGAGGAATCAGACTAGTTCTGGCAGAGAAAGCATTAACCAAGAGGCAAAGCAACCAGGGTTCCCATCACTTCTCCTAGCCCATTACCTGTAAGGACACCTGCCAGGGCCATGATCCGGGCACTGCATCCTCTCCATTCACGATACGGGAGTAACCTGTGATCACGGGCTTGATTGCAGGGACCCCACAGGCTGGAAGCAACAACGAATGTCACCGTTTCTCTTCCATTACTAATCATTAGATCAGTGTTTCTCAACTTTAAGATTGAACACTGCATTAAATTGAAAAGTCCTGCATGGCTGGTGAAGTATGGTATGGGTCTGTGTGTGTGTGTGTGGTGAGTGGGGATTGTTGATGCAGAGAAGGCGTTTGTCCAAATTGTCTGGTCGCTTGGATCATAAGACTCAAGAGAAAGCCACGTGTTCCCCAGAATAATAAGGGAAGCGTTGGGCAGAGAAACTCTCCAGCCTTTTCCCCTTACAGATTCTCATTTAGTTTGAAGGAAAGTTTGAAGGAAATTCCTTTCAAAGGGATAAAAAACTCAGTGAAATGTTCATAGATGGAGGGTGTGTTCTTTGCCCTGATGGTTGGATGTTCTGTCTATCATGGTACAGTCCTTTCATCCTGGCTTCCCACCCTGCCAATAAATCCAAAGGGAAGGCATCAATCTCTGTTGCCATGAGTTCATGCAGCCTTCTTAATCCCAACCCAGAATCACAAAGCGCAGTTGCTGTGTTCGCACGCCTGCTCTGCCTAAGGAGGCAACCCACGGTGGCTTCATGGGAGGCCCTGTTTCAGGCTGCCTGCTCTGACAATCACTGGGTGCCCACAACCTGCAGGTTAACAAATTACTGACTCACTTCAGCCTAGTCTAGGGTGTTGTGAGGATCCAGAATCCACTGCCTGCCGGGTGGGGTTAAACTGGGGAAAGAAAGAATGTTGGTAAGGCCATTTTTGCCCCAAGTTAGCATCTGATCTGGCTATTAATGGCACTCCTATGTTCTTGCCAGCTAGTTGGCCAACCAAATGCTGCATAATTCGGCCCCACGGAGTGCAGAAAAATTCACGAATGGCTGGATACTTACAGGGTGGCAGAGGAGAAGCAGTCACAGCACTGAAAAATGCCAGGCAGGATAAAAACCACAAGGCAGCCATGTTTCAATGTTTGGAGTCAGCAACTTCGTGGAAGAGAAGGTACAGATGCTGCTGCTTTTATATGGTGTGTGTGTGGTGAAACTTTAGATAGATTTGTATACACAGCATACAAAGTTCTGCTATGTCTCCCACTGCAGCATGCGACACAGGGGTGGTCCAGAGCTGATAAATCCATGGGAATGGACAACCGGTCTCCTGATAATGCGATCAATAATTGGCAGGAGCTGGTAATGGGCATAGGACTATATCAAGACCGATGACAGCTGAACAATTTCTTGGCCCGTCTTTGGGACAATGAGTAGGGGATTCTGGGTGTCCTACTCTTTCTTCTGGGCCTTGCGAAGACAAATGGAAAGCAAGTACAGTCGTGTTGGTCCATGGGTGGTGGAAAATTGAGAATCCACAGCTGGTCAATATCTCCGCTGGGAGATTTCTGGGATTCAAGCTTTGGCTGCAAATGAAAGATGTGGAAGATCCAGCTGACCTTCCGCCATGGGTCCGATGCCCCCCCCCGGCCAAACGTTAGTGCCCAGCGATTGCATTCACCATTAATGTCAAAGACCCTGCATGGTAACCCCAACCTGTAGCCATAGGGGGCTCTTCAGATTCCTGAAAGGGACTTCTAGTGCAGCAGCAAAAGGCCCAGTGCTTGGGGCATCTAGTCAGAAAAGTCAAGAGAGCGGACACGACAGTACAGTCAAAGGTCTGCCTGCCTTTTATGGCTGTTGCATGTACCAGTAGTGGAAGCAACAGGGAGCCCAGCAGAACGATGCAAGGAAAAGTGACATCAGAGGGCGAAGGCAGGGATGGGGGAATTTTGGTTTCTTTTAGTTCTCTTAGAAGTTTCACTTCTGCAAATCTCTCAGATTGGAATAATTGAACCTGAGACTTTTTTTTTTGGATGCATAATATATGCATCAAAAGTTGCATATATTTCAGTTTGTAGTTTTCCAAAATGTTGCAGTTTTGCACAATGCACACAAGAGTTACAAACTATTCCACCAATGTAATGTGTTTTGTCCATTCTTTTTAAAAAATTGTAATTTTGCACTGACTTTTTGTATATGTAATTAATAAATTGCATCACAAAATTTAGAAAAGTGCTCATTTCAAATGATAGCTAAATTTGGGTTCATGTGTTGGTTCAAAAGTATAGAATTAGACAAGTTTGCTTTTAAATAGAAACTAAAGGAAGGTCTCCCCCCTCCCAGTGGAAAGTGTGGTGATCCTCTTATGCCCAAAGGTCTACTAAAATTTGGAACTAGCCTCATTATCTGCCCATTTACTGGCTTCATTCTCATAGAATAAAATGTTTCATTGAGGACATGCTGTATTTGGAATAATTGACTCAGCATTGTTAAGAACACCTGATGGAAAATTCCTAGCACTGCCAGAAGATATGCACGAAATGTTTCACATCCATAACATGAGAATAGCACGAATCTTCAAAGATAAAAAAAACCAGGCTTGGGAAAGATGCCTCCTGATCAACTCCCAGAATTCCCTAGGAAGGGTTGCCCTTGCAGAGAATTCTGGAGTCAAAGACCACCTAGAGGGCACCCAGGTTGGGTATGGTAGCTTTACAAATGCAGAGGAGCAGTAAGTGCATTAGCGAAACTAAATTTGGCCTTAAAATATTTAATCTTTGAAGTAGAACAGCAGCTCCAGATCAGAGGCTTTCAAAGATACTCCAGCAGTGAATTCCTGCTGCTGTCTTTAAGGTAATAAAGGCATTCTGTTCTTGTTCCCCCAATTTACCTCTTATCCTGTGTGTGTGTATTATAGGTACTATTAAAAAAAAAAAAGATATGGAAAAAGAGTGGGAGAATTCAGGAGGGTTAGAACAGAAGACAATGACTTCTGGATCTGCTGTGAAATTCCATGAATAGCAGTTGCTTAGTAAAAGCCATTTCTTGAAGCCGGCTTGGTGACAGACAGTAGACACTAGAAAGGGAAGCCTCTTATCGCTCAGATCTGTTCCTCCAAGACAGTGTAATCTCAGAAGGTGACTACCTGGCCTTCTCCTTCCTACAGCACACCTGCTTCCTGCCAGGACTTTCGCAGCTAAAGCAAACACCTGCTACCCTTATGCAATGTGTTCCCACTGCCAATAGCTGGAGATAGGAGCAACCACCATCGTCAGCCATCCGGTCCTCCATTCCCTTCCAGTAGGGATGCTCCAACTGTTCCAAGGTTCCACTGGATGCCTTGGATGCAGTTGAAGAGCTTCCCCGTTAGAAGATCAGGTCACAATAGCGTTTGCACCTTTGGGAACGTTCCAGGACCTTCCTTCCTTCCTTCCTTCCTTCCTTCCTTCCTTCCTTCCTTCCTTCCTTCCTTCCTTCCTTCCTTCCTTCCTTCCTTCCTTCCTTCCTTCCTTCCTTTTTACAGTATTTTTTTTTAGAAATTACAGTTAAAAAGATAAAAACTAACACAAACTAAGAAAAAGAAAAGAACAAAAAGAAAACATAGAAAGTGCAGAAAAGAAATAGTACAAATATAGTAAAGGAAAGGAAAAGAAATATACAAAGAAATGACTTCCCCCTTCATCACTACAGGTATAAACAATTTTAGTAATTTATCACCTTCTCTTAAAATACAATAAATGATCTCTTCTTCCCATGTCCTATCTCTTATCTATAAACAAATCTTTAAAGCCTCGTCATTCAGTCCTGATCAGTAAAAGTCCATTAAGGGTTACCAGAGAGAACAACATAGCTATTTTAACCTTGATCAAATAAACCAACTTTATATTCCTTCCTTTTACTTTTAACAATCTTAATCTTTAGTCCCTCCAAATAATGTCCTAGAACTGGATTTTTTTCATTTTTTCTTTGTTCCTTCTCACAAAATTCTTCAAAGCTTTAACAAGTCTCTTTTATAAATGCAATATAGGAAAGTTATCCTGGTCACTCTTTTGGTTTGTTACTTGTATATCCCGTTTAATTATTAAGACATCAGTGGGTTTCATTTTTATGTCCAGTGTAGCATCTCTTTCTATGTCATTCTTGCAACCTGTCATTTTTAAATGCACTTTCAGATCAGTCCCAGTCTTGTCCAGTAAAACGTGTTCCTCTTCCATAGCATCTTTTAAACACAGGCTATCTATGGAGGCAGACACTCTTAAAATTAACTTCTGGGTCCAGTGTTCAAAAATATCCTTCAGTATATCCAATGTTAAAATATTTCTCTCCATTCTGTATTAGTGAGTCAAATGTAAGTGTTCTTTAATTGTAATCTTTAGTTCCTTCTGGTTCCCTCTAGTGTCCAACCTTCAACATCTCATCCTATCATGTGTTTTTTAAGAGAAGTCAAAATGAAAGCATTTTCCCATGGGAAGGATTCTAATAATTAATCCAAAATCTTATTTCAAAGCCATCTGGACCTTTAGTCCATTTGTAACTTTTCAAAATCAAAGTTCTAATCACACTTTTGCTGTTTATTCCAAAAGATTTTATTTAAGTCCTTAAACTTGTATTTAAAATTTCTTTTGCTAAGAATTATTGAATAGTTAATTCAATAATGAAGGTTAGGCAAACCATGGAGAAGCTTATGGTATGAACCTGTTTGTTTTGTTTTTATTACCAATCAACTTATTACTACCAATCAATTTGTTTCCTTTCTATTGTCTCTTTTTGACCATAAAAAGACCAGAAAACCTCTTCACCAGCAATCAACACCTGGATAAGCAGGGATTATCACCAGACAAACAACCCAGCAGTAACAAACAGCCTAATCTAGGAACTACCAAGGAAAAAACAACTCCTCCAGCAACACTGACAGGGCAAGTTACAGTATATAAACAGAGAGCAAACCCCACTCCTTTCTAGCACTGAAGAGGTTACCTAGTGGCAAGAAAACAACCAAGTATGGAGAACTCCAAGGACTCCACAGTTCAACCCTGAGCTACATATTGTCTTCCACTGGTACTACCAATCTCTCACCGTTGGCTCACAGAAAGGGAAGGAATCTTGCATTCAGAATTCTACCCAGTTGCTCACTAAGCAAACCTTGTTTTTGCAAGCCCTGATTAGCACTTTGTATCTTATTTTCCACTGGGGATTTTTTGTTGTTATTAAGGAGTCCATGGCTACGTATGTGAAAGTATTTGTGCCTGTCTTCTAACTGTTCCAAATGACTTTCTTACCCTCATTACAACATTTCTAGCCCCTCTGTTGTGAAGTTCCCATCAGTCTTAGCTCCTGATCTGTCACATGTATGTGCACTTATACACCTACACACATAGGAACACCACCATTATCTTCTTCACCCCTGGACAGGATCTTGGCTAGATGGAAGCAATTGGATAAGCTGTAAATTGGGCATCTTGAATGTTTATGGCTAGGTCATATCAAAAATTTAGGCTTTCTTAATGATGAGAATTAAATAAGTCTCATACTCTGAACTGCAGCACAGTTTTCCAAAAGAATATATCAAGAGTATACCTGATTACCTTATTTTTGTTAAGTCCTAGAAAGTTATCCAAAGGGAATTCAAGAGCAACTTTGCTCTGAGGGATTATGAATGTTCAGGTCCAACATAGCCAGAGGGCAACACACTAGATACCAAAAGATGAAGTCACCTTTGGATCAGGCTCAGTTCCTGAGATCTTCATGGACGGTTTTCTCGGCAACAACATTAATGTGACTTCCTTTAATTTCTTCCAGGATGTCTTATTGGCTTCTCAGCCTAGCCTGGATCCTTAGGATCTGATGGTAGCCTCCCAAACCACTAACCCTGGCGGCCACCACCAAGTCTAACCCTGCTTAGCATCTGAGCTCAGGCAGATTCATTCTGGGTGGTTAAAATTGCAGGGGGACTCAGCTAATTGGGACATGGCTCCAAAGAACAAACAACTTTCAATGTTTCATTTCAGGCTATTGGGGCAGTGAAGTCTGAAGTGAGTTGGGCAGCAAAGATCTCTCTCTTGTTACCTTGAGCAACTGCAGTCTTGTGTCCTCCAGATGGATGAAAGCAGAGGAAGTAGTTACCCCCTTTTATAGAGCTGGAAAAGGGAGAGGGGGTTGTTCCTTAAGGAAACACATGTCTTCCCCTGTCTCTCATGGTTGTCCCCAAGAAGCAAATTGTTTCATTCTCTCCCTTTGTACGTTGTTGTAGGAAGCAAATTTATTGGTGCATCAGGCAGCAAAATTTTGGTTAAGCAAGGCCTCCCAAGGCATTAGCACCATATCCCCCCAAAGAAGGTGTCAGTAAGTCACCTCCAGCTAAGTTAGTTTGACCATTGAAGTGGGACATCCCATAAGGACCTCTTCCCCATCCCAAAGCAGTGAAAATATAATAGTAATATATAATTAATATCTCATAGACTTTGCTGTCTTTCAAAGATATGCCAGATCTGCTGAAGAAGCCACCTCCCTCGTTTAAGGAAGAGCCTGTCTTGGAGCTAACATATGTTTTTAATGCATAGGGGCAGGAGTGCCTGCAGGGAGGGGATTAAAAACAGGCAGAAACAACCATGCCACCAAAGCTATGCCCCCTTTTTACATGGGACAGGGCTTTGATTTTTTTTGCAGACCCCCCTGCATTGGTAAAAGAGCATGCAGGAACTGAGGGTGTAATGGGAAGAAGGAATAACCTTGAGGAACAGGAGAAAGAGCCACAAGCAAGAGAATGGTTAGATAAAAGAAACCTGAGTCCAGGGCAGAACTGTAACCTGAGAAAACGTCTCAGACAAGACCCTCCCTAGTTCTCACGAAGATAAAGGGAGAGAGTGGGGAAGCACATTCAGACTTCCAAGATTCTGTTACAATTACTTTATAATAAAAGTAGTATTAGCTTGTGTGTCTTCGGTTTCCAAGTTTAGTCTGCCCTGGAGGACTGACAGAGGGCTACATTCACACACCACCTCCAAGGGCTCCAAGCCTGGAGATGAGGGTTTTGGCAAAAACCTTCTGCCTCGCAAACAGTCCCCCCCCCCCACGGTTGTCTTCACGCTAAGTCACCTGGCCCCTTCCCCACCCACCCCCCAGAGCTGGGATGTGGGAACTGAGCTTATCTTCAAGGTCTTCAAGCAATAGGATGATGGAAAACCAGCCTGAACACGCCCTCTTCTCTGCCAGATGTCCACCTCTGCTACTTATATAAAGATGTGCTGCTCCAACATTCTTCCTAGTTCTTTCAAGAAGCAAGATGGCACTTGTCTGGCTGCTCTCCTGTTTGGCTCTCCTTGGTGCTGCCAGTGGTGAGTGTCACAGTGCTCTTGCATTGGGTTGGGGGAGGGAGACTCCACCTCCATGTTTTTCTACTTGGTAAGAAATCATTCCTGGAGGGAAGGCTTTAGGCTGGAACCTCTCTTTGGCATCTCTGAAGAGAACACTGTACCCATGGTCTTCAATTAAAAGCCAGGAGTCAGCATTCCTTCTTTAAGGCAATCAGGTCTCCATCTGTTTTGTCCTTTTCAGCTAGCACCATTGGCTTGAGATGCTACCCTGCATTATCCAGCCAGAATAGCATGCCTTAAACTCCTCAAAGTCTGCCTTTGTAACTCCTGACCTGGAAGCCATATGGAAGATCCTACTGGATTTATTCTGGTTTCGGTGTGCTCTGTTCACTACACAACTGGACTCCAGTAATGGAAAGTAAATTGTGGGGTCTAACCTTTAGCAATATGGAAAGCCAGCCTTCTCCCAGTTCTGAATCCAGGCCAAAGACCCTCTCTAGGATTAACCTTCTGATTCATTGCCAGGTTGTGGTGTCCCCGCCATCCCACCTGTAATCAGTGGTTATGCACGGATTGTCAATGGGGAAGAGGCAGTGCCTGGCTCATGGCCTTGGCAGGTCTCCCTGCAGGTAAGAATGCCGGGCACCCTTTGCTTTGTCTAGGAACCCGGAAGGAACTGGTGGTGGCATTGGGGAGAGAGGCACAAAATTATGTACCTTTTGGTGCAATGGGATTATTTCTGCTGGGATAAGATGCAGCAACTTTAAAGATCTAAAGTGATGGAGAAGGGAAGGTGTGTGGCAGCTGTGGTCATCAGGATAGGTGGCAAATGTGGGCAGGATCAATGTGGTAGATAAACCTTTGACAATCTCGGTCTGCTGCCTAGAGGGCTGGTGAGCTGAGAAGCTGAGCATTTCGGGGGCTGTTTCTGGCTGTCCACTCAATCTCCTCCATTCTGCAGGACAAAACTGGCTTCCATTTCTGTGGAGGTTCTCTGATCAATGAGAATTGGGTGATCACTGCTGCCCACTGCAATGTCAGGTAAGATTGGTGCTCATGGGAGATCTAACCAGAGAGCTTCTGAGGTTCAGATATTTGAAGAACCAGGTCCTCTACAACCCAGGCTTTGGGGTCAACGATGTGAAGTTCATGGGCAACAAGGCCCTTAGAAAGCATTTCCTAGGGGTCTGCCAAGTCTCACCTCACAGGGAGCATAAAAAGTGTTCCATGAATGTAAGAATATGTGGGAAACTGGCATGTGGCAAAATATCCTTGAGCCTTATTTTCACTTCCCCAAATGCTTCTGTTCTGTACATGAGCTTCCTTACTATTCTTAGAAAATCATTAAGGTTGAATAGCAGAAAATCATTTGTTTGCCCAGAATTAAAAACAACGATCAACAGGG
The DNA here is from genome assembly GCF_059951505.1 of Python bivittatus. Lineage (NCBI taxonomy): Eukaryota > Metazoa > Chordata > Lepidosauria > Squamata > Pythonidae > Python > Python bivittatus. Next base: position 1,610,920 of record NW_028277042.1, on the reverse strand, counting down.
ATGGTTGCAAACATCCTGGAGAAGACAGCCACTTCACTCAGTGCTTCCTATAAATGGGTGTTTGATGACTGGCCACACTCCTACTGGGGAGAGCACCCCCAGCATACTTTCAAAGCTCCCGCAGTTCTTGTGGGCACACCTGCCTGGCTTTCAACTTCCAGGGAAGTATACAATACTGATGGCAGGAAAATCATACCCTGGGCATTCTGCTCCTTGCACTAAGGAAGTGCTAGAATAAAGCCTAAACTGGTCCAGTTACAGAACACTCATAATGTTATAGATGCTAATCCCTAGGAGTAATTGGAATATAAAAAGTGGCTTTAGACCAGTATTTTTCAACCTTGGCAACTTTAAGAGGTGTGGACTTCAACTCCTGGAATTCCCCAGCCAGCATGAAGTCCACACCTCTTAAAGTTGCCAAGGTTGAAAAACATGGCTTTAGATGAGTGATTTCTTTATCTTCCTCCCCTCCATATGTTGTATGGTGATATGGGGAGAGAAAACCAAACAACAGGGCTACACCAAGGATCTGGGAAACTATGCCATGAGATGTGTTGTGTGAGAGATTTTGGGGAGGCTGGGAAAGGCATGGAAGGGAAAGGAGACCTAAGCAACCAAGAGACAGAAGGAGGGTCAGTGGGCAGCTGATCTCATGAATGGCAACTCAGCCCAGATGTCAAGAAACTTGGAAAGCAGCAGTTCAAATAATTCAAGGAGACTCCACCTTAATGAATTGGCCAATGAATGAGGCTGGGAAATTCCTCTTGCAGTTTCTTAAATTATTTGGTATTTACCCCAGATGAAATCTGTCTAGTTCTTGCTTCCTTGATCTTATCCAGCTGCATGGGGCTGGACACTTTAACAGTTCATATGCATGCTTAACTAATGAATGGATATCCTATCTATTTTCCTAATTTCCCACTTCTATGCCAGGACAAGCCACTTGGTGGTGCTGGGTGAATTCGACAAAGGTTCTCCTGGGGAAGATGTTCAAATCATCAAGGTAGCCAAGGTGAGCAGGGCAACTATAAGTTGGAAGCATGTTAGGTACAAAGATGCCCACAAGTTTGCACAAACCTTGCAGAACGAATCCCACAACAGGGCACTAATAGCTTTCTTGGGGCAAGCATGTATCACCTCTGAATAGGGACTTACTCACAGGTAATAACAAAGAGCATTGTCTCTATATGGAAAGAAATACAGCTGTTGACTAGACTGGGGGATTGACAAAACATCCTAGAAGAAAGGAATGGCCCACCGCTTCTGGATATGTTCACAAAGTCAGCAGAAGTTGAGTTCAACCAGAAGCAACCCAGGTTAATGGCAGCAGCTAGCCAACTTTTGGCTGATGTGAAAAAGTTAAACAGGTTCAGACTTGGTTAGTGCTTGGATGGGAGACTAGCGAAACTCAAATTTGTAAACTTTGAAAAGCCTTCTCTGAAGAAGGAAATGGCACGGCACTTCTGTATCGCCCCCAAGGCAATGCAGAGATGTGTCCATGTAATCCATGGGAATCAAGAGAGACGTTACCATTTATGCAACGGGTGCAACAAGAACCATTTTCGAGATGTGATCCCAGCTCTCTCTTAGCGTCAGCTAAACCATCTTCTTTCCTCTGACAGGTTTTCAAAAACCCCAAGTATAACATGTTCACCATCCGCAACGACATCACATTGCTGAAGCTCGCCACCCCAGCCCGGCTAACGGACCGGGTGTCTCCTGTGTGTCTGCCGAAAGCCACTGATGACTTCCCTGGTGGGATGATCTGCGTCACCAGTGGATGGGGACTTACTAAGCATACTGGTAAAATGGGGACTCTTTCCTACTTTGGGACAGACAGTAAAAATAATGGGAGGGGAAGTTCAGATGAGCAGAAACTGGTTTATTTTATTGTTCTCGTAATTAGCCAGGTTAGGGACAGATCACCATGGCAAAAATCTACCTATGTGGCTGCTAAGAGTCAACCACGACTTGATGGCATGTAATCAATCCATCGGTTAGCCAGCGCTCTTCTACTCTACTCTGTAGGTTTCAATATAAGCTGAATATCATTTACATTTACACCTTCTTCCAACATACATTGCCAATTAGTTGCCTAAGTACTTTCTTCCCCTGAATTCTTACTTTATTATGTTAATTTCTCCAAGACAAGCTTTTAAAGGCCCAACCTCCAACCTCAGCTCTGTTTTGAAAAGCAAATCCTGCTGTTTCTATGCAGCTTCCAGAACTTTTTTCATTGATGGAAGAAAGGTAGAAGCTAGCAAGCATCACTTCACCCTGGGATCCATGCTGCTACAATGTCCATTAAGACTGGAACACGCAGGGATGTCCTCAGCGTATTTTTTAAAAAGCCAAGATCGCAGCTGCAATCCACATGAAAACCAGGCAGAGCTTCAATTTTGCATTGTTGTGACTACCCTCTTGACTTTTAACGCACCTTGCAGACGCCATGGGAACATGCAAATCTAACAGAATTTGTAGCTGATTCTAGCTCTAAAGCAGTGTTTTTGAAACTTGGCAACTTTAAGATTGAGTCCACACATTTTAAAGTTGCCACATTTTAAAAACACTGATTTAAATTTTTAAAAAATCTAGGAATGCCTCTGGCTCCACGTGTGTATTCTTAGCATCTTCAGTCAATTAAAATTGCAGCTCCCTGCAGGAAGGGTGTCCATCTGCACTCTCCAAAGACAAAAGGCTGGGATACTACCAAGCATCTTGAAAAGCAATGCAGAGGGTACAAGGAAGAAGCTCACCAGTTTGCCCTCTCTGATCATGCCCCCTTGGTAGCCATTTTGTGGCAGTGCCCATGACATACGCTCAAAACTCAAAATGAGTCTGGCTGAAGGATGTATTTGTTGGGGGCCTCAGTTGTAAGTGCTCTTGAAATGGGCCCAGCCTATCTCAACCTTCATTGCTAAGCCAGATTCACAGCCACATCAAGCTGAATTAATCTGGATCAGTGTTTCACAACCTGGCTGGGGAATTCTGGGAGTTGAAGTCCACACATCTTAAAGTTGCTGAGGTTGAGAAACCCTGCACTAGAGGATGGGATGGCTGTTGATGAAACAGGTTCTGAATTTCTCTTATTGTTATGTTAATAACTTGTTTTCTCTATCCCCACCTTGGTGCCTTTGGATGGATTTCAACGGCCAGTATGACCAAATGCTGAATGGGGAGGTTTATACATAGAAATTCAAGTACAGCATATCTGCAGATCAGAAACTGGAGAAAATTTGCTTGCTAGTAAATATTACAAGTTAGTCTGATTGCCTTTTTTGCCTCTGAACCACCAGCCTTCCAGGAAAAGGGCTGAACCAGGATTGCCTTGAGCCGTTCGGCATCCATTCTCTAAGGCCATCTCTGTATTTCAGCAGGGACTTTAAAAAGAGGCAGTTTGAATTTGGTGTGAGGGAAAGTGGTTTTAATATTTCCCCCCAGTGCTGATTCAAGAGCATTTGCAGATGGGGGGGGGGTCAACAACATGGCTGCCGTGACTGTGCAATCAAAATCTTGCCTCTTTTTTAAGGGTATCAATGATTGCCATCTTGACTTTTTTGCCCCTCTGGCTGTGGACATCTCTGCCCAAAGATGTTTTTAAGCCCGAGAAAAATACATGCAGGGAAAACAGATCCCTATGAGTATCGCCAGGATTGTAGCTCAAACAAGGCCACAGATTTGGAAGTAGCTGCACAGAAGTATTCTCCACTGTTGTTTTTCTGCACATCAAACAAAGCTGGGAAATCAAGTTGCATCACCGAATTAGAATTCACCGGCTTCCTTCAATGTAAGCAAGTGACTTATTTCAAGGCTTTTAAAACTGAGAGGTCTACATGGATTTATCCCTGCGTCAAGAGAATAGAGATGTTAGAGTGCTCTACGTGTCTTTCCCGGAAACATTTTTGTTCGTTTGATCTATTTCAGACAAGAACACCCCAAACACATTGCAGCAGGTGGCTCTTCCTCTTCTGACCAATCAGGAGTGCAAGAAATTCTGGGGCAACCGCATCGCGGATGTCATGGTCTGTGCTGGGGCTGCAGGAGCATCTTCTTGCATGGTATGGCTCCTTTTTGTCCCAGTCTGTAATTTCTTGTGGCTAGTTACAAAACCATCTTTCGCCCAGATGGATTTTACTCATCATTTCCTTAACTCCTGCTAACTTCATGTCTTCTCCCACTTGGGGAACTTCTAGAGAAGTTCTCATCATCTTCAGAGGGTCAATGGACCTGTATGGAAGGTTCCGAGATCTCATCTGGTCCTTGTTTGTCCGGGGAGTTTGCTTCCATTTGCCATTCGGCTTTGGTTCTGGGGACTGAAGACCTGCTCCAGGCCATTGTCTCTATCCTGGAAAGTCTGCTCCTTAATCTCTGGGCAGAGAATGGTGACTTCTGTGGTGAATGGTGAAAGGTGGCAAGGAAGGCATGCTGAGCATTGGGTTGGATTGTCATCTCACGCATTTAAAGGCTGATACACTTTCCTCCTTGTCTGAAAAGGGCCTGAGGGCTCAGAGACCCCTGGCCATCTTTATATCCACAAACAGACATAGCTTAAGCCAGCCTCCCCCAACTTCAGCATTCTCTGGGTATGTACACTTCAGCTCCCAGAATTCCTGAGCTATTGCTGAGAATTCTGGGAGTTGATTTTCATACATCTGGGGGAAGCCTGAAATAAAACTTTTGAGGTCCCATTCTTTCTTCTTTGTAGAGCCATTCAAACCAATTCACTTTATTTATTTATTATAGTCATAGGTTTCCACATTAGTGGCATTTAGTTGGTATATTGTGGCTTTTAACAATGTCATTAGCCACTTTAGAGCATCCCTGAGCAGAACATTTTCTACAATGAAAACATATATTTTTAAAAGACACAGTGGGTGGTTCAAAAATTACCACAGGTATCCACAAGGGGGAAAGTAACATCACAAACAGCATGACATCGTGTGATGTTGTGTAATGCATGGCACCATCATGTCTTGCCTATGTTGTGCATGAAGCCATTGTGGCTTCTACTGGATGGTTTAGATGCTCTAGGGCAGTGTTTCTCAAGCTTGGCAACTTTACAATGTCTGGACTTCAACTCCCAGAACTCCCCACCCAGCAATTCTCCATGCTGGTTGGGGAATTCTGGGAGTTGAAGTCCAGACTACTTGAAGTTGCTAAGGTTGAGAAACACTGCTCTAGGGCAAAACACAGGCCATTAAGCATCCTCTGCTGCATGACATGGCAGAAAAGAGGCTTAGCTGCATGCGTTAGCCGTTGACTCTTACTTCAGTGCTGGCGGCTTGTTTGCGAGGACACGCGGCTCTCCCAGTTCTGTTTCTGGCAGCAGAGCCGGAAGGTCTGAAGGAACAGCTGGGGACCTGTGACCGCTGCTTCTGCACATCGCTTTTCTGAGGCAGCAGTTTCCCCTCCCCTGAGGGCAGGGCTGGCCCTTAGCCTCCGATCAGCCGCTGACGTTCTGCTCTGGTTCCTCCCTGCAGGGTGACTCTGGTGGTCCCTTGGTCTGCCAGAAGAACGGGGCCTGGGAACTGGCCGGGATTGTCTCCTGGGGCAGCGGCACCTGCTCTCCATCCAGCCCGGGGGTCTACGCCCGCGTTACGGAACTTCTCCCTTTTATTGAAAAAACCCTTGCTAATAACTGACGCTCCTCGACAATGGAACAATAAAAACAGCACCGGACATTTTGCATTGGTCGTTTTTTCAGCGTTTCTTCTGGGGTTTCAGAGCTGTACTTGCAGCACGATTCCCGAACATGTTCTTGGGCTGCTGTTACTAATCAGAAACCAGGGGCTATTCAACAGGCGCAGCTCAGCATGGACGAGGCAGTTCCGAAAGTATGTGAGCGCAGTTCAAAAAGGCAGATATGAAATACCGTGCCAGGATGCGCAAAAGTGAATGATTCTTACACAGAAAGAAAAGTGACTGTAGGCCATTGTTTCTCAAGCTTGGCAACTTTAAGGTGTGTGGACTTCAACTCCCAGAATTCCCCAGCCAGTATACAGCATGGCTGGGGAATTCTGGGAGTTTGTTTATTTTATTTATTTATTTATATGTCACATTTATATCACCGCCCAACTCCCCCACAAGGAGGGACTCCACACGTCTTCAGGCTGCCAAGCCTGAGAAACTCTGTCACGGAGCAATTAAGTTCCAGTTGCAGAATTCTAGCCCGTGTTGCTAAAGGTTCAGGGATCATATTTTGACTGCCTGATGTTGGTAATCTAGAGGAGTAGAAATGTTTAACTTTGCTAGTTTTTATTATCCGTGATATATATGGGTCCCCCTCCCTAGATATGGCCAATCAGGAGCATTAAAAGTCGATAGTGAATAGTTACAGTTGGGCATTTTCCCACCTGCTCCTCAAAGTGTCCGTTAACTTCGGTTGGCACCTTCCTTGCCAGCAGGACTGGATGTTTCTGAACATTTTGTGCCTGGAGGCCACACACATCACACCCTTGTACTCCAAGGTGATGAAGTAATTATTAACTTCCTTGCCCTTTGTTTCATACTCAAGACCTTGAAGCAAAACAGAATTGACAACTGGCTTCTAAATGTGATTCCAAAGGGAAAAAACAGTAAATTTTGCAGTTCCTTAACCACGTGGTCCTAAGTATCCAGATGTTAAGAGGGCAAATAGATAACCCACCCACATTCAGAACCTCTTATTTGAGATGATTTAGGATGCAGTTTTATTCACGCTTCCTAGGGAGCCACCCCTAGTGCAGCAGATGCATCATTCAGACATTCGGTTCAACCCATATTTCTTGAATCATGGTTTACTGAATAATCCACAATCAGTTGCATTTGAACACCATAACAGGTTTTTTAAAAAAAGGGCATTTGCCTCTCTCCTTAATGCGGTATCAACCCAACAAGTGGGATTTACTTTCCAGGGAATTTGCAGAATAAGTTTGTGGTGTGTCAAGAGGGGTGATCTTGGTGAGGTGACCCCAAGAAGAGTTTATGCTGATCCTGTTATTATTGAACTACAATTCCCATCACCCCTACCATTTGCCAATGCTTGGTGCTATTAAGAATGGGAGCCCTGCAACTCTTTGGGTAAGGAATGATGGTGGCACCCCCTGCCCCAATCCTAGATAAAACAAATTGTGGTTGGATTGGTTTATCATTCCAAGGAAAGTTCTCCTATTTGATTTGGCTACACTTATTTTATTTACTTATTTATTCAATTTATATGCCGCCCATCTCCCCCAGAGAAATTCAGAAATTTCATTCAGAATCCATTCACATTCAGAAATTGGGCCTATTCAAGACTTACTCCCGAGCACGCACAGAGGGCTTTTCCTTCCTTGTCCTGAACAGAACTCAGAATGCTTCTTTTGCATCAGGGTTTTCTTCATGACTTTTGAATGCATACATAACTTTCCAAGGGAAACAGGTTTGAATGCCAGTTGTAAAAACTGTGAGCTAGAATCTCATACTGGAGAAATAATCTCCCTGGAATGGAACTCCCAGGTTTCCTGCTGGGGTTGGTCTCATCTATTTTCGGGCTAGTGATTTAAATGAAGGTGGGTTCCGGGGTATTCGCTGGGAACGGTCAAAAAAGTCAAGATGGCGGCCACAACGGCGTGATCAAAGTTCCATCTCCGCAGCACGCATAGAAACAGGCGGAGCTTTGATTGAACATCATGGGCTGCCATCTTGACCTTTTTGACCACCCTCTGCGGATACTCCTGACCGGTACGGCTCGGCTGTCGGGGGCTTGTTTTGCTCTGAGAGTTGGCGAGCAAAATGGAAACCTCCTTCCTGCTAATTTTGTGTTTCGCTACATCAACATCGTCCGCGCTTTCCAAAAGCGAGGCGTGGGAAAAACAGAGCACGGGAGTTGCGCTCTCAGGGCGGACGCCTCTCCGGCAGCCGCGTCACGGAGCCGCGTTGCAGCGGAGGCTTCGCTCCCCATGTCGCCCACGCACGTAGCAGTGGGCACCGCTGGCCTCTCGTCCACGCCGACGGGCATTCGCGCTTCCGAGAGGAGCAGGCGCGGTTCCGCAAAGTCTCCACATTCACCACCTTTGAGCCGCGCGACGGCTGCGCGCTGCAACTCCCCGCAGGGAGGACTCCGGCCAGGAGGCGCGCGGGGGCCGCCGCCGGTCCTCCTTAAGCCGCGGCCGGGCGGCGCCGCCTCCCACCTCCGCCCCGCCCCGCCCCGCCCCGCGGACAGCCATGGCCCTGCGGCGACCGCTGGGCTGCGCGGTCCGGCGCTTCTCTGCGGTGCCCGGCAAGGTACCGACCGACGGGAGGGGCGGCCGAGCATGGTCCCTCCTGGCGGGGCGCTCCCGGAGACCGGGGACGAGCAGCAAAGGGGTTGGGTGGCTGCAGCCGTGCGCGGAGAAAGCTGGCACGGGCCGGGTGCGGATCTGCTGGCTTTCTGCCTGCCTGCCTGCCTGCCTGCCTGCGCGGGGCCCTTTGCCCTCGGCTTGGCCTCTCTCGCGTGCGCAGCCCGGTTCTTTGATGTTTCTCGGACGGGGAAGCGGTTTTCTCTGCCGGTCCCGGCTGCACCGTGTATGGTTGGGGTGGGCGAGGTTGCTCTTCTGTCCCAGGAGCTGCAGCGCCGCTTCGTCAATACTGTACTGTAAGGGAGACTGAGGTCACTTTGGGTTGGAGGACCTGTTAGGAAACGTGTCGCTTTGGGGGCCGTCCCGCGGTTGCCACCTGATGAGACCAATCGCAGACCAGTCGGTTCTGTCGTAGCCAGGCTGTTGTGCAAAGCAGCCTGGTTATGGGTGGTTTGATTACTTTTCACAACCTCAAGTCGGCAGATGGTTATTGTTTTCCTAGGACAGAGCGCCTAAAGCAGTACTGTATTTTTCGAACTTGGCAACTTTAAGATGGGTGGACTTCAACTCCCAGAATTCCCCAGCCAGCCTTGAAGTCGAAGTCCACCCATCTTAAAAGCTGCCAACTTTGAAAAACACTGCTCTAAAGCTTCACTTGTTGGAGTTCTGCCCATTATGGGGAAGTTGGATATTTACTTATTTATAAGACTTTTAACCCGCTTCAGGCCTAAATGACTTGGGCAGATGACCAACAGCAACAAGCCAGATACATACATACAGAATAAATCAAAGTTACATTCAATATAAACAATTGCACTTTTAACACCTCTGCTGCTGATGATTCCCACCAGTCAGGACCCAAAGGCCTTCCAGAACAGCCAGGTTTTGACTAGCTCCCCAAAGGCCGAAGAATGAGGCGGGGGCAGCTGTTCCATAGGAGGAGGGAAGCCCCCACTGAGAGGGAATGCCTACTTTTGCTTTCTCAGAGTTGCTAGCGAGATGAAGGGGACAGCCCTCTGCACATGCATAGTGGCACGCTCTGTGCCTCCAGACCAGTGTTCTTCCTGCAAAGGGAAGTATTGCTTTGGTATGTGGGGAAGTGTCACTGATGATTTTATTTGGGACTGAAGCTATTTCTGTTGTCTGGCCTCTAAAGCTAAGCAGGGCCAGGCCTGGTTAATATTAGAATGGGAGCCCACTAGAGAGTTCCAGGAAGGAGAAAAGCCATATTGTTCCCAAGAGCACTGTATGGAGAGGTCTGTAAAGCCACCAGGAGCTCTGCTGGAAGGAGACATTCCCTTTTTTAATTCCTGTGGTCGGGGTCTGTTTTAGTGCCTCAGGTAAATTGGTGCAAAACAGAAGGTAAAGGAAGGGATTAAGAACATCAGCCTGTGTCTGCTGAATCCGTGGCTGGGAAGGAAGTGGGTACGGGGAATCTAATACAGACTTGCTACCACCTCAGAATCTATATGGAACCACCACAAACAAACTCTGCCTCCTTCTTGTGTTGTGCTCTCCATGTGGCCTCCTTTCCTTCCCCAGGAATGGCTGACAGAGGACTTCCTCAGTTCCCTGAGAGCGGTTGTGGGGAGCCCCAATGTGTCCACAGCCACCGTTGTCTGTGAGCAACATGGGCGGGATGAGTCAATGCACAGGTATGTTTGACTCCTTTGCATTCTCCTTTTTCTACATCAGGAGGCAGGAAAGGCATCTGTTGCCAGAATATTTTCAAGCCTCTGAGATGCTTGCGAAGTTCATTCAGAGCTTTTGCCCTCTTTCCTGTCACTACATCTGGTCTCTGCTGTTTGTGCCTCCATAGTAGCTGAGGAATTGCAACCAAATGGGGAATCCCAAACTTTTGAATTAACTTGGAGTTATATTTTCTCTGATATGGCTTGGAATAAAAATGTGGATGCAGGTCATCCTCACTTAGTGACCACAATTGGGACCAGCAACTCTATTGCTAAGTGTTGCAGTTGCTAGGTAGAAAATCACGTGACCATGAGGGACGTATGACCTCACTTCCACTTTGGTCATTAAGCGAGTCACCACAGTTGTTAAGTGAGATATCACGTGACCGCGACTTGCGATTTTACTTCTGCGCTCACTATTGACTCTCCTTGTTGGAAGCCACTTGCGAAGCACGCAAATGGCGATCACATGACTGCAGGGATGCTGCAACGGTCGCAAATGCAAGGATTGGTCACAAAGCTATTTTTTGTACATTGTTATAACTTTGAACGGTCACTAAACAAGGCAGTCAGTAAGCGAGGTCTACCTGCATCAATCATTTAAAATCCTGAACTGTATGTGGGAAGATACTTCTCCATGTAGGGGCCCTGGGACAGTTGCCGCTCTGTCCCCCAAAGGGGTCCATCTTCTTCACTTCTCTGAACATGCCGGGGGGAGAGCTGAGCTAGCTGTTTTGCCAATGCAGCTGATGCCTTTTCATAATATTTGTTGGTCAGAAAAGGTGCTCCCGGCCTCCTCCCAATTTTTCACCTCTGTGAAGAGGTTCTCCTGTGTCTTTCCTTCCTAGGAGCTGCCCGCCAGATGCCGTGGTGTGGCCCCAGAGCATGGAGCAGGTCAGCTTGCTGGCAGCGATGTGCTACAGCCGAGGGGTCCCTGTCATCCCCTTCGGAACGGGCACAGGGCTGGAAGGGGGGGTCACGGCCGTGCAGGTAAGGAGCTGGGAGGAACTGCGACCAGGGAGAGGCGAGGCTGGCCCGTTCCTGCGGACGCGCTCGGGGCTTAACTCTCAGCAGGATCTGGCCCGAGTCTTAACTGGGGATAGTTTATGTCATGGTCGTTTATTCAGAGTTGGTTTCTGGGACCTTCTGAGCCTTGGTCTGGCAGTGTTCCTCAACCTTGGCAACTTTAAGATGTGTGGACTTCAACTCCCAGAATTCCCCAGCCAGTGTGCTGGGGAAACACGGGTCTGTCGGCTGGGACGGTTTCGATCAGCTGCAGACAAATGCACTGCATGGACGGCTTGCACACTTTGCACCAAGCTGTGGTTTCTTTTGTTCTCGGACAAGCTACAGGGTGACGTGTGCCACATCCCAAGCCACAAAGCATGGTTTACCAACTGCACGTGGCTGGGTTCCCCAGACACATTAACCCACACCAAACCACATTTGGGTTTGGCGTGCTGGGTGAACCAGTTGAGGGAGCTGCTCAGCCCGGCCTTGAATGGCTTGGGATCCTAATCCAGAACCAAGAGTTTCCCAGGGCTTTGAAGGGTTGGACCAGGCGGAGGGAGACCTGGATTCGAGTCTGGACTGCTGTGAAGAGAGATGTAAGGGGAGGGGGATGCTCTCCACGAGCCTGATAGCCAGCTTTCCTTTCGCACCCACTGGTCCCTATAGCTTTTGCCTATAGCTTGGTGAGCCCTCTTATTAGGAAAGGAACAGACCAGCTTAAGGGGGGGGGCGCTAAGAAGGGTCATGGGAAACTATCTCCTCCCCCCCAGCCTTTTTCCACCCAATGGGAACTCTGGCTGGCTTTTCCTGATCGTTGGGCGTAGCACGTGGTGTGGGTGAGACCGTCCCAGTAAACCCCAGTATGGTTTTGTTCTTTGGGTACAGCATATTCCCCTCAGCTGGGGGGCCACGTGTAGTTGACCATTAGTAAGACCATCAGACCTGTGAGTAATTAGAGTGGACACCACCAGGAGATCCCATAGCTGCAGCCTAGAGTGGGAATTTGTAACAACCATCCAGAAGAAGGTTTTGATTCTGCGAAACTTTACCTGAAGCAAGTGATATCAGCTGCATTTTCGTAACCCAGGTCTTGGGGTTTCATCTGTCGCGTGAACCCTGCCTGTGTTTCCCCAGGGTGGTGTGTGCTTCAACCTGACGAAAATGGACCAAATTTCTGAGCTGAACCCCGAAGATTTCACCGTTGCTGTAGAGCCAGGAGTGACCCACAAGGCGCTGAACAGATTCTTGCGAGGGAGTGGGCTCTGGTTCCCTGTTGGTACGGCAGCATGGAAACTGTTGGGGGGCATCAGTGGCCCCAAGGTTGGGGGGCCTCACCCTCAGTGTTGGGGGGCTGCATCGGTACAAGTGGATTCAGTGTAACTATTTAATCACATTCACAATCTATATTGAAAAATAAATTAACGCAAGACACATTTAAGTTTTGCCCTGGCTTAGCCCACCTTTTGGAGGGAGGGTGGCTGGTTAGGGTGCCATCTGAGGTGCCCCCTAAATAAAATTGGCTGGTCCAGAGCTGGGTGGGCTGATCTAACCCCAAACAGAGCAGCTCATCTGATCCTTTCTGCCCGCTCAAAACAGGCTGCGCTCTTCGTCCTTAGCAAAAATGCCGAGGCTTGGGGCATTGAGGTCCAAAGCAGGGGGCAGAGATGTCCACAGAGTATGGTCAAAAAAGTTAAGACAGCCGTAACTGCAACTGAAACTCTGTTGCACACATAGGCACAGACACCCAGGTAAAAACCAGACCTTTGATCCTACTGTTGCAAGCACCGTCTTGACTTTTTTGACCACTCCCTGTGGATGCCCTGGCAGGAGAGCTAAAGCGGCCACCACCTGGGTTGCGCATGGTGTGTAGCCAAAGAGCTGGATTTCCCCGCTGGCTGTTGCCTTTTGAACTCAGCACAGGTCTGGGCAAAGTCAGAGGCTCGGCCTAAGGGGTGGCCAGGCTTCTGCAGTTCTGGGGTGGGTGGGGGCCGGTGGGAGGAATCCGGGGGGGTGAGGTTCTCCTCACACCTCGCTGTTCCCTTCCTCCTCAGACCCTGGGGCCGACGCCTCGCTCTGTGGCATGGTGGCCACTGCAGCCTCTGGGACGAACGCGGTGCGTTACGGCACCATGCGCCAGAATGTCCTCAACTTACAGGTGGTCCTGCCTGATGGGAGAGTGCTACACACAGCCGGGCAGAGCCGCTGGCCCAGGTACCACTTCACCTCCGCCCCCTCTCCCACCCTGACTCTCAGCTGTGCGTGTTGTAGGCTGGTACACTGGTGGCAGAGGTCTCCGTGTGAGCTTGTGCTCACATCTTCCAAAGGTGGCTCTTCTGTGGCGCCCTTCAGAGATGCACATCTTCCCCAGCAGTAGCAAGCACACTGCGGTGCTCAGGAACGTTTAAGTGCCAAGGGTGCGACTTCGAGACAACCGGCTTCGTGTGTGTGGAACAAGATGGCTAGGAATCCAGGAGAACACAATGAGGTCCTGTGTGTTAAGATGTCATCACACAAATCCTGTCATAATGGGTGTGGCTGGTGTCTGTTAGAAGCCATGCTGGGTCAGATGGCATGGCATGAAATTATGAAGTACACAATTTGCCTGATTTGGGTGATGACATCAGGTTGTGTGATGTCTCTTGTGGGGGATCATGGGTCCTGGGTGAAAAATCCAGTTGCTAGGTCTTCCTGAAATGTATTGCTCCCCCCCCAAAAAAGAAGCTGCATTCAAAGAGCATCTGATGCTGAAACAAACTTCTTGTTGTTCAGTCGTTAAGTCGTGTCCGACTCTTCATGACCCCATGAACCACATCGCACCAGGCCTTCCTGTCCTTTGCTGCCTCCCTGAGTTGGCTCAGTTTTATGCTCATTGCTTCAGTGATGCTATCTAACCATCTCATCCTCTGCCGTCCCCTTCTCCTTTTGCCTTCAATTTTTCCCGGCATCAGGGTCTTTTCCAAAGAGATCTCTCTTCGCATTAGGTGACCAAAGTATCTGAGCTTGAGCTTCATTATCGATCCTTCCAATGAGCAATCAGGGTTGATTTCCTTTAGGATTGACTGGTTTGACCTCCTAGCAGTCCAGGTGACTCTTAAGAGTCTTCTCCAGCACCACAGTTCAAAGGCATCAATTCTTCGGCGCTCAGCCTTCTTTATGGTCCAGCTCTCACAGCCATACATTACTACTGGAAAAACCATAGCTTTGACTATGCGGATCTTTGTCGGCAAGGTGACGTCTCTGCTTTTTAATATGCTATCTAGGCTTGCCATAGCTTTCCTCCCAAGGAGCAAGCGTCTTTTAATTTCATGGCTGCAGTCTCCGTCTGCGGTGATCTTGGAGCCCAGATAAATGAAGTCTGTTACTGCTTCCATTTCTACCCCTTCTATTTGCCAGGAATTGATGGGTCCAGATGCCATGATCTTAGTTTTTTTAATGTTGAGTTTCAAGCCAGCTTTTGCACTCTCCTCTTTCACCCTCATCAAGAGGCTCTTTAGTTCTTCTTCACTTTCTGCCATTAGGGTGGTATCATCTGCATATCTGAGGTTGTTGATGTTTCTCCCTGCAATCTTAATTCCGGCTTGTGATTCTTCCAGCCTGGCATTTCTCATGATCTACTCTGCATATAGGTTAAATAAGCAGGGTGACAGTATACAGCCTTGTCGTACACCTTTCCCTATTTTGAACCAATCGGTTGTTCCATGACCAGTTCTAACTGTTGCTTCTTGGCCCGCATACAGATTTCTCAGGAGACAGGTAAGGTGGTCTGGTACTCCCATCTCTTTAAGAATTTGCCACAGTTTGTTGTGATCCACACAATCGAAGGCTTTTGCATAGTCAATGAAGCAGAAGTAGATGTTTTTCTGGAACTCTCATGCTTTCTCCATGATCCAGCGAATGTTGGCGATTTGATCTCTAGTTCCTCTGCCTCTTCGAAACCCAGCTTGTACATCCGGTAGTTCTCGGTTAACGTATTGCTGAAGCCTAGCTTGTAGGATTTTGAGCATAACCTTGCTAGCATGTGAAATGAGTGCAATTGTGCGATAGTTTGAGCATTCTTTGGCATTGCCCTTCTTTGGAATTGGAACGTAAACTGACCTTTTCCAATCCCGTGGCCACTGTTGCGTTTTCCAAACTTGCTGGCATATTGAGTGCAGCACTTTAACACCATCATCTTTTAGTATTTTAAATAACTCAGCTGGAATACTGTCATCTCCGCTAGCTTTGTTGTTAGCAATGCTTCCTAAGGCCCACTTCACTCTCTAGGATGTCTGGCTCAAGGTCAGTGACCACACCAGCATGGACATCAGGGACATTAAGATCTTTCTTGTAGAGCTCTTCTGTGTATTCTTGCCACCTCTTCTTAATCTCTTCTGCTTCTGTTAGGTCCCTGCCTTTTTTGTCCTTTATCATGCCCATCTTTGCACTAAACGTTCCTTTCATATCTCCAATTTTCTTGAAGAGATCTCTAGTCTTCCCCATTCTATTGTTTTCCTCGATTTCTTTGCATTGTTCATTTAAGAAGGCCTGAAACAAACTATTGCAGCCTAAAGATATGACTGGTACTCACAAACTGTCCGACGCTGGTTTAGTGTTTTAGCACTTAGCCAACCTTGGCTGATCACAGAAACAGCTAAGCAGGGTCATTCCTAGTTAGAACTTCAGTGGGATGTCCCAGAAAATCCCAGCATTATGGGTTAGAGCTGGAAGTTGAGAAAACAGCCGTGAAGGCGGCAGCGGACGCTTCTTCTCAACATTTACCGAGAAAACAACCTGACTGGCGCATGGAGTCATCAGGGGTTATGGGGGATTAGCACAGTAGCCTAGATTCCACAACATCTGAAGTTGGCCGGTTGGAGGAAATTATTCCATAAGACGCAACACCCTGCCGAAGCGGCTGCCGACGCCTGCTCTCCCTGTCCTGTGCCTGAAAAGGAAAGCAGCTTGATACGCTCTGCTCAGTACTTGAAAGCCTGCACGAGAGCCCTAAACAGGGAGGAGAGAGACACGGGCTAGGGCCGCAGCCACCGATTCCTCCATCACCTCTCCACGAGACCACGCGGAGGTCCCCTTTTGCCCTGCTGCAACCAGGGGCTCTTGCCACCTGGATGCGGGTGACCTGTCCCCGTCTCCTGCCCAGGCGAGAGCCTTTCTGTGGAAACCGGCAGTACATAATCATTAATTTTTGTGTTGCGTATTGCAGTGTTTTGGGTCCAGTCCACGTCCCTGAGTTTCCTTTCCCCCTTCTTATGCGCTAAGGTGCTGGTAGAAGTGAGCGAACCTCTTATTTCTCATTTTCTTTCTTTCTGTGGTGTTATTTTGCTGTTATTAGATTTTTATCCTGCCTTTTTTACATATAACTGAAGGTGGCGAACATACTTAATATCTCCTCCTCATGCCTCCTATTTTCCCTGCAACAACAACCCTGTGAGGCGGGTTGGGCGAGAGAGAGGGACTGGCCCAGAGTCCCCCAGCCGGCTTTCGCGCCAAGGGGAGGCCCAGAAGTCTCCGCCTCCCGCTTTCTGGGCCAGCCCCTTCAGCATGGCACCGAACTGGCTCTCCGCAGTGTGCCGTCTCTCTGTTGATTCTGCGCTGAACAATTCAGTCCCGTGAGTTAAAGGATTAAAGTCTCGGCGCGGATCTCTTCGCTGAAAGTGTGCAAAGAATGCCAGAGGGGAATCAAACCTTTGCAGTTGGGCGATCTCCTGCCCTTACTCAGAGCTACCTGCGGTTGTAGCACGTGGCCAGGAGGAGGAGCAGGCCACGCGGCTTCACTGCAGAGGGTAGACGAAGCCCCGCACGGGCACTCTGGGGCTGCAGAGGCAGTTGAGTTTTCTGTGTCTTCTGACTGCCATCTGCTGCTGCTCTGGATTTTTACCGGCCAGGTGAGGTTGCCTAGTTATACACCGGTGCAGGCCATGACATGGAAGTGGTTTGCTGTTCCTTTCCTACAGCCCTGGCGTTTTCCATGCGTGTCCACCAGATCTAACCCTGCTTCCCTTTTGGAGATCAGCAAAGCTGGGTGAGATGTTGTCACCCAGCCAAGTGCCTGTCACAAATGGGGTGCGAAAAGCGGGGAAGGGGACCTAGTTTGGGTTCTTAGACCTCACCAGGTTCTTCCTTCCTCTCCAGGAAGAGTGCCGCTGGATACCACCTAACGGGGCTGTTTGTGGGCTCGGAAGGGACCCTGGGGCTCATCACCCAGGCCACGCTGAGGCTGCATGGCATTCCTGAGGCCACCGTGGCGGCCGTCTGTGCCTTCCCCAACGTGCAAGCGGCCGTGGACAGCACCGTGCAGGTCCTCCAAGCCGGGCTCCCCATTGCCCGCATTGGTGAGTAGGACCCCAGATGTTAGAGGGGACGGGGAGCTGGGGAGGCAGGAAGGAATTGGGCGGAGAGGGGCTGCAAGATTTCCATTCACGTGGCTTCTCATTCAAATTTGAGGAAAGGATTGGCTTTCAGAAGGCTGCTGTGGGGCCCTTGGGCTTGCTAAGGAGGAGATGGCCATGTCTGGATGCTTGCAGATGTCTCATTGCACAAGGTACGGGTGTCTGCAGGGAATGGTGACAGTCAAGTCGGCAGCCATGGTGCAACTGAAGCTTGCCATGGATGCCACCCTGACTCTTTGGACCATACCCTGCAGACTCCTCTGGTACAACCTCTTGTCCGCAACCCCCGGCCTTTCTGGTTTCCTCTGTTTCTGCTGAATCCTAAGGAAGATATCCTCCCCGCAGAACTCCAGAGCACCTGTGGTTGGCAGCAGAGAGCTACATAAAATGCCTGCTCTCTACTGCCACCTAGCGATGCTCTGGGTCTTGCAGGCCAGATAGGGCAGCTTTACCTTTGGGGCTTTTTCAGACTGAGAAGTTTGAGCAACCAGGGAGGCTACAGAGCAGTGAAGAGAAATGTCTCCTTGAAAGCAACAGCACCACCAGCAGCCCTTCTGCCACCTCTAACAGTCGCGCAAACCCCAACCTGCCCCCGTGAGAAATTTAAAGGAAATTCTCAAGCACCCTGAAGCAAGAGATAGAAAAAAGATTTTGGAACAGCTTTAGGAATTGGCTGCATGTTCCCCCAATCTCTGGAACTCATGGAGCCTGTGGCTGGCTGGCAGAATATCGGATTCTGGGCTGAGGCTCACTGGAGGGGAATTTGGATGGTTGTAGCTCCAACCCAGCTGGGTGGCCCCAAAGTGGGAGCATTGGAACTGGGCAAGTCTGAATGGTGCTGTTTTCCTGAGGCTTTCTCTACAAAATCAGCGAGGTTCCCGGTGCAACTGCTCAAAAGGCTTTTGCAGCTATTTGGCCTTTTCTGTCCTTCATTGTTTTTTTCTGGTGAGCAGAAAAGCAAATGCCTTTTCCCAGGCTTTGAACTGTTTACAAGGGTCTCAGGGCCTCCTTTCCTGTGAATTTTAATTTTAACATTTAATTTGCTGGTTTTGTTTAAGTTTTCTTGACTGCCTTGAGCACCGGCCGGAAAAAGAAGGGGGAAAATAAATTGAATCAATGAATAAAATAAAGCACTTGTGAATGTGTATCTGCTCATAACGTCTCCAAACTGCATCTTCCTTCTTGGGTCACCAGCTCAGAAGATTCCATGGAAATACGGTCCCTTCTCTTAATGCATTTTTACGATGCGTTGCTGTAATTAGGGTGGAAAAAGAGTGCTGTGCAGTCCAAAAACTGGCTGCTGGCCCTTGGAAGGCCAGGTTGGCTGGCTCTGTGTTTTGCACTCTCATCTTTTGGTGCCTCCCCACCCCCAGAGTTCCTGGATGAGGTTATGGTAGGTGCCTGTAACCGCTACAGTGGCCTCAGCTATGCAGAACTGCCCACCCTCTTCCTGGAGTTTCACGGCAGTCAGCAGAGCGTGGAGGAGCAGGTACGAGCCACAGGTACGTCCCACACGTAGGGGCCGGGGAGGGGCACGCGGGACGATGGCGGCTGGGCTTGCACTGCATACGAAGCCGTCCGCTTTGGTTGGTGTAGGCTTAGCGAGGCGTGGGGCTTGGGCGATGTGCAGACCCAGGTGCTTCTGTATGATTCAGTAAATCAGGGTTAAATCACCAGGCCAGGTTGCTGTGGGTGGGAGAGATGGGGTTTTGATGCAGGTCTACCTTTGCAGAGGAGATTGTGCGGTCAAATGGCGGTTCGGACTTTGCGTGGGCCCGGGAACCGGAGGCCCGCGGACAGCTATGGACGGCTCGGCACAATGCTTGGTATGCAGCTTTGGCTCTTCGCCCTGGCAAAAAGGTGAGTCGGAGTGGGCTGGAGGGCAACCGGGTATCTTGAAGAACAGTCTCGCACTTGCAGTTTGGCTCACTTTTCTGAGAGCTCTAGAATGATCCCCTTGAGCTTTTCTTGCTTCCAGTTCGGAGTTTCAAACCTGGCTGATGATCTTGGTTTAGGGCAGTGTTTCTCAACCTCAGCAACTTGGAGATGTGTGGACCTCAACTCCCAGAATTCCCCAGGCTGGCTGGGGAATTCTGGGAGTTGAAGTCCACACATCTCCAAGTTGCTGAGGTTGAGAAACACTGATCTCCAGTACTCCACTCCTCCCCAGTAATGCCTGCCAGATGTGTCCAACCTGAATGCCCAGAACTAGAGTTTAATTACCGTGCAGCCTGAGGATTCTGGAAGTCGAAGTCCTGCAGGGAACCAGACTGCAGAAGACAGAGCTCCTTGGCTTAGGTTGGTTTTTAAGCCAGTTGAGCATCTGTTCTTTTAAGACTGGATGTCTGGCATTGCTGCAGATGCCTGTGTGGCATTTTGATCAGCCTGTTGTCTTGGTGGGGCTTGTAGGCTGATAACCTCATCGAAGCAGGTTAGCTGGGTGGGTTCTGTTGCTTTGCAGAAGTCTAGGAGCTGATGCTTTCCTTTTTTAAAATCTGCATTTATGAATAATTAACAGTCCAGTAGCGTGGATAGAAAAGCAGATGCACGGAATCTTGTTTAATTAAATTATATGGGAATTTGAATCATTATGTTTTTGTTGTGCATAAATAATAATTTTAAACAAATTGGAACGTTTAAACTAATCATCTTCTGTACTATTGTAATATGGCTGACTTTTTGGTGTCAGTTGTTCCATTTCAGTGATTTTTCCAACATATTTGCTATCATCGAAATATTAAAATCCCTTCCTGCTTTCCAAGATCTTGTTACTACAGTGTGCTGCAACCCACAAGAAAACTATCTATGTTTCAAAATGCTGTTTGCATTACCAAAAAAACCCTTATTAAGGCCACCTTAGGATCTCTCTAATGGCCTTGAGTAGTGACTGGTCCTATTTTAATAAACATTTCAGTCTAAAAAAACTGTACAACTTTACAAGATTTCTAGCATAAATCCTACGTGCTGGAGACAATGTAAAGAAGTACCGTAACGTGAACTTATTTCTTTACATTTTCTGTGAGGCTTTTATGTACAAGAATTTATCATCGTGAGTTTCCTTGCTGTTAAGTATCATCTATAAAACATTTTCATTGAGTTTTTCCTAATTTTGACTGAAATTAAAGGGGTAAAGGGGCCTTTATATCTCTCATGTTGCTTTTAGCCCATTCAGAAATTAGTCTTTAGCAGAACGTTATACATTTTTGAAATTCTCCCTACAAGGTTATGGGTTTAACTTAATTTCAGACTCAGGCATAGCTCTAGTTGTTTGCCTTTTAACTGCCGGGAGGGATTTGGTGCCCGTGTGCTGCCAAGGAGCACAGAAACGCAGGTCTGCGCACTCTGTTGCCACCCTTCCCCCTCCCTCTCTGCCCCAGGGCTACTCCACAGACGTGTGTGTCCCTCTCTCGCGCCTCCCTGAGGTCCTGCTAGAAACCAAGGAAGACCTACTGGACTCCAAGCTCACAGGTGAGCTGATGCCAGGAACGTGGTTTGGGCACCGCGGCTGCAAGGCTCTTTGGTGGCCCAGCCCAGGAGACGGGGAATTGGCCAGTCCCTCGCCCCCCAACAGCAGATCCATGGGATCCAGTGCTTTCATCAAAACGATGAAAGGGGCATGGTGCCATCACAACACACGCTCCGTCTCTCTTGTGCACACATGCAACATCACAACACACAAAACAAGCAGAGCTTTCTTGTAGGGGTACTTCAGTCCTTTGTCCACTTGCTTCTGATGACCATTTATATTTATGCCCAATAATAGTCTAGTTATGATCTCAAAGGAAAAAAGATGTATCATCTTTAATCCATCTGCCTTCCCCCATAGAATAAAATATGAAGCATTCATGTGACACCTGAAAAAAATAGCTGATGAGGCTCAGAGACCTTTTGCTTTGCTTTTTTAGGGTTTTGCTTTAGAAAAGAAGTTTTTTTAAAAAAATAGTTCCCTGGGCTGGGCGTTGATCTCCTCTCTGGAAAGGTCCATAATGCTGGGAAAGGTGGAAAGAAAGAAAGAAAGAAAGAAAGAAAGAAAGAAAGAAAGAAAGAAAGAAAGAAAGAAAGAAAGAAAGAAAGAAAGAAAGAAAGAAAGAAAGAAAGAAAGAAAGAAAGAAAGAAAGAAAGGATGACGACCAGCAGCAAGTCAGAACAATCGAAAGGAACAATCTCCTTGACTGCAACCAAATTTTGTCAGCTGTTACATGAAGCAAAAAGACATCAGAGAAATCTGCAGGTAGGAGGTCAAAAAAGTCAAGATGTGGCTGCATCCACACAATCGAAGCTCTGACCTTTTTTGCATGCAACACGTAAAAAAAGAACAGAGTTTTGATCACATGGGTGCGGCCACCATTTTGACCTTTTTGACCTGCCCTGGAGATATCCCTATAATCTGACTTCGTAGCATTCTGTTCCTTTTTTAAAAAAACTTCATAGCAGATTGTCACAGTTTTTTATTTGATTATGTCCTCACATTGGAGTCAACTCTTAGCAAACACAGACAGATTTTCTCCAGGAAGATCTGTCCCTAACCTGGTCTTTCAGCTCTTCCAACGGTGCACCCATTGTTGTCCGTCCGCTGCTGGCCACTCTCTTTTTCCTTTCCTTCCATCTTTCTCACCATTAGAGCCTTCTCCAGAGACCTTGGTCTTTGCATTGATTGATTGATTATGGGTGCTGACCCTTAGTGATCACATAGACCTCCTCCAGGATGATGTCCCCAGACTGATCCTTCAGGTCTTCCAACGGTACACCCATCGCCCCTATAATCGAGACTTGCTGCTGGTCGTCATCCTTCCTTCCTTCCTTCCTTCCTTCCTTCCTTCCTTCCTTCCTTCCTTCCTTCCTTCCTTCCTTCCTTCCTTCCTTCCTTCCTTCCTTCCTTCCTTCCTTCCTTCCTTCCTTCCTTCCTTCCTTCCTTCCTTCCTTCCTTCCTTCCCTTTTTCTTTTTCTTTTTCTTTTTCTTTTTCTTTTTCTTTTTCTTTTTCTTTTTCTTTTTCTTTTTCTTTTTCTTTTTCTTTTTCTTTCCACCTTTCCCAGCATTATGGACCTTTCCAGAGAGCTGGGTCTGCATACAATTTAATTTGCCCTGCTCTCTTTCCAGCAAGGTCCAGCAACTCCTTCCTAAGACTGTGCGTGTTGAAGAGAGAACTTAAAGTAACATTCCACCAACACTTGTCTTCCAGTTTCTCTCTCAAAATGGTCTTGAAAAAGCAGGTTTTGTTTTTCGATTAGATTCGCTGGGGGCCTGAGAATGTCTTTCGAATTCATTTTGGTGTTCTTAAGCTTGATTTATGTGTTGATAATATACCAGGGCTTCTGCCAGGCTGCTGTTTTCTGGCATTTGTCCACCCTCTGCAACCTCCTTGGCTGCACACACTTCTGAATCGAACCCCCCTAGGAGGAATTCTTCTTGACATATCTCCTTGGAACTGAATGGAAATGTGAGAAGCTAGAGAGGTGGCAAACAGCTGGCCAGATGTTTGTGCAGTGACAGACAGGATGGTCACAGACATCTCAACCACACAGAACACAGCTCTCCAATTCAGCAAAACTGCACCAAAATCCTCTTTTGCTTTGAAAGACATTCCAAAACAAATTACCTTTCATCAAATTAACTGAAGGCAGGTTTAAAACTTACTAATCTTGGCTGCGTAGAAAAGCCATTCTCAAAGCCAACCGGTGCCTTTTAAAAGAATAATTAACAAAGGCTGGGTTGGTGCAACCTATTGAAGTCTAAACCCAGGTGAACAAAAGTCAGTTGCGCATTAACAAGTTTTCTCCTGAGAAATCATAGTATGGCTTTCTTGACCTTGGCAACTTTAAGATGTGTGGACTTCAACTCCCACACATTTTAAAGTTGCCAAGGTTGAGAACACTGGGCTACACTAATGGCTGGGTTCCCACAACACTGAAGCACAAACTAGCCCAGCCCAGCCAAGCCAGTGAGAGCTTCAGTCAGAAGGTGGACTGGTGGTCTTACCGTGGTCAGAAAGTCATCCAGGATTAAACATATGACTAATCTTAAATCAGCTGGCCGGTTCTAGCACAGGAGAATGAATGGTTGGGTGTCCTCCAGAGGATAACAGGACACCAGTGTCCTTCATTCCCAGAATAATGGGAGCTGTAGTCCCAAAGAACTGGTGCCATGTTAAGGAAGGTTGAAATGAGGGGCGATGCTCCTTTTCCTGTCTCCAGGTCCTCTTGTTGGCCACGTTGGGGATGGCAACTTTCACTGCCTGCTGATTCTTGATCCTGAAGATGTTGAAGAAAAGAAGAGAGTGGCTGAGTTTGCCAAACGTCTGGGCAGGTAGGCTGGCGGGGCGGGGTGGGAGACGCTTTCTATCTCGCATTTTGGGGGGAGCATGAAAGAGCCCTTTCACATGCAGCAAAGGTGGGCAGTGGTCTTGTGGCCGGGGATAACCCTGACTACTTCTTTTAACCTCCCGTGGGTAGAGTTATGACATCCCCAATGTTCAGAAGCAGGTTTTGGTCCACTTTGGCATGAGTAGACAAGGAATTTAGAAATGACCTTGATATGAAAGAACCGTTGCGGTGGGGTGGGGTGGGGTGGGGTGGGGTGGGGTGGGGTGGGGAACGCTTTGAGAAAAGATTCCCCAGTCTGGAGAAAGAGAACAGTGAGAAAGAAACTCACCTTGATTTTGTTTAATACAAGATGGGTTAGAGAGAAACCTTGTCAAGCTTTCAAGATTCTGTTATCCTACCTTGTGTAAAGGAGCATTCCTGGAATCTACTTGACCTGGCCTACCTTGAAGGGGTAGCATTGGTTTTGAAAGGTGCTCCCGGTTTCTCTCTTAGATGAACAAAGTTCAGGTGGGTTATTCTGAGGTTCTCTCTCACTCTCTCCTTTGTCTTGGGACTGAGTCTTTTCTCAAAGTGCCCCCTTAACGGCTTGCTCATGTTTTCCCTGAGCCCTGTTCAATATTCCTTTACCCCTTGGCTGAAGATATGAGGGATAATGTGCCTTCTGGACAAAGAATAGCCTCCTAAGAGAACAGATAAATTCAAGAATAAGCAAACAAACACGAACAAAGACAGACGAAAAAAGTGCCACGTTCCTCTACTTCTCTCTGCCTTGGAAGTGAGATTTGGGACTTGCCTTTTGATCTCTTTTGCCCCTTTTCCCCAGGCGAGCCTTGGCAGCGGGTGGCACCTGCACGGGAGAGCATGGCATCGGCCTGGGCAAACGTCAGCTGTTGCGCGAGGAAGTCGGCGAAGTGGCACTTTCCACCATGCGGCAGATCAAGATGGCCCTGGACCCCAAAAACCTCATGAACCCTGGAAAGGTGTTATAACCCTGGGAGAAGCACCCACTTTTGCTTTCTGAGGGGTCTGGAATGATGCGTCTTCTCTCTCCTCTCATCTCCAGCAGTGTCAGAAATGCAGCTGTTAACAAAAGCCAGCTGTTGTGGTGGTTCTCCAGAGATGCCATGCCTACAGCAAAGAACTCAGCCTCGTCTGCTGACTAGGTTCTGTATCATGCTAAACTACAGTATGGTTTAACTCGAGCCTGATGAATAAACCACAGTTGGTTGGGTTCACAGGACATGTTAACTCAAAGCCAAATAAATAACACAATGGCTTAGCAAAACTGAAAACTCTATGAACCTGTGTTTCCCAACCACATCAACTTTTTAAGATGTGTGTACTTCAATTCCCAGTATTCTCCAGCCAGCATGCTGGCTAGGGAGTTCTGGGAATTGAAGTCCACACGCCTTAAAGCTGCTGAGATTGAGAAACACTGCTTGGCTGGCTGGGGAATTCTGGGAGTTGAAGTCCACACATCTTACAGTTGACAAGGTTAGGAAACCCCGGTGTAAGCACTACAGCCATTTGCCAGCTTCCTTTGGATCTTTACCACACTTGAAAGGGTAACCTAGCATTGGTGGTCATGCCCCTGATGAGAAGAGTAAGCATCCAGGACTTGGCAATCAATTGTGTGAATTTATATTAAAATATATACTTAAAATTAGTGCTGTGCATTTGTGTGGGGAGAGCTGAAGCTGTGTTTATTCAGATGATGTAGCAACGCCGAGGTGTTGGCACTTTGAAGCAGGCGGCCCTGTCGGTGGAGGTAAGTTAATGCCACATTGTCTAACCTGGGGATTTCAATTCCCAGAATTCCTCAGCCAGCATGGTCATTACTGAGAATTCTGGGAATTGAAGTTCACACACTGGGAGTTGCCAAAGTTTGGAAACAGTGCTCCAGAGGCATCAGCTGGATCCAGTGTGTTATGCCATTACCACATAAGTTCCACCCCTTTTGTATGTGCGCGAGATGTCGCAGCACACATACAAAAGGTGTGGAATGGCAGGATGCTCTCTTTGTCATTACCTCGCCCCCCCACCCCCTTCCCTGGATGCTTCAGAACTGATCTGATGTATTTCATTTAAACTGGAGGGTGCAAAGCATTCATTTTAAGAACCTTTAATGTCTCTTTTTATTACCTCCCTTGCTAACATTGCCTTGGGAAAAAATCTGGCTTACAACAGAGTTTGGCAGCTACATGCCAAGAGTTTATGTTGTGCGTGCCTGGAAGTAAAATCCCATGCTTTTTCCAGCTTTCTAGTTTATTTTCTCAATTTGGATTCCCTCTTATCTCTTGGGATCTTTCTCTCTTTTTTTTGGCTTTGGCAAGGCTCCAGTGAATTGAAGCAGGATGTGCTTCTATAGTCTAGATTTCTCCTACTGGATTGATTCCACATACAGAATCTTTGATGATCCTGCTATTAAGGCAGATGGGATTATACCAGGCAACCCTAGGCTAGAGCTAGACTTGCACCCATTGCTGCTGTAACTTTGAGTACATCCATCTTGCTGCTGGTTGTCCTCTTGAGAACTCTGGGTTGGTTGGTTCAGTGATCCGTTTGTCTGCTTTCTTGGCTGTCCGTGATATTCTCGGGAGTCTTCCCCAACACCAAAAGCGTCAATACTCTTCCTCTCCTGCTTCTTCAAAGTCCAGCTTTCACTTCCATAGAGTGTCACAGGGAGTACCATGCCTTGCACGATTCTGATCTTTGTAGGTATGGACCCATCACGGCTTTTGAATATCTTTTCCAAAACTTCACAGCTGCTGTACCAAGTACTAGTCTGCGGCGTATTTCTTGACTGCTTGTTCCTTTACTGTTGATGGCTGATCCTAAAAGGCAGCAGCTCTCCACCCTTCAGTATCTTCATTGCCAATTCTAAGGCTGATTGTTCTACCTGTTATTAGTTGCGTCTTTTTTATATTTAATTTTAGTCCCATTTTTTTCACTATGCTCCTTAACTTTTGTTACTAGCGCTTGCAGATCCTTTGCATTTTCAGCTCTCAGGGAGTGTCATCAGCACTGTGCAGATATCAATGTTTCTTCCTCCAACTATGTCAAGAAAAAGCTGTCTTGTGGAATTTCAACCTGTTGGGGACGTAGCCCACTTGCCTGACATTCACAATATTGTAGGCAGGCAGCCAGATAACAGAATATACATCCCCATGAAGGAGAGGTGCTCCTTGTCACATACAGAGACGCCTATCCCAGGCCTTCCCTCTCCTGGAGACTGAAAAAGTTTGATCCTTTTAAATCAAGGGGCAGAACCTGAGAAAAGCTGCGAATTGAGGCCAGGGAAAACAGGACTAACATTGTTCGTCCATTTATGATTCAAGTTTGGAATTTCCCAGAAGTTGGGAAATCCAGATCAGGCAAACAGTGGAACTTTTGCTTCAAAAATGGCTGTTTCGGTAGAAACACGTAACATAGCTAGAAATTGTGCTGGGTTTAATTTCAGTTTTATGTGCTACAGTCTCCTTCTTTTTCTCTCTGTGTGGGCTGGGGAATTGGGTATAATTGCAGTTTTTATCCATCTCTCCAGCTGGCCATGGAGATAGTTTTTATTTTAAAAATCTTGTAACCTGTAGTAATTTAAATCCTGCCCCAATTTCATTACAGATAATTTTAAAAAAAATTATCTCAAACCATTTTCAACTTGTGGCTTAACCAGAGCATTGCTCACCAACACCCACATCTCTTATTTCATCCCCATACATGTCCACTTCAAGGGACTGGCAACATTTCAGAGTTTAAAAAATTAGTTGTAGTAGACACACCAAGTACAAACTTGTCCTGTTACATCCCAAACCCTTAGACAAATAAGAATACCTGGAAATAAAATAACAGTGACTATTTTATTGAGCATTATTGAATACCATATCAAAACACCTTGACTAATAGGGGAAGTTTCCCTTCCCAAGCTTTGATTTTTTTTGTAATTTTTTAAAGTTTCATTTCTTTTTTTTGTTTTTTTCCTATATAAATACAGATACTTTTCCTGCGGATCAAAACCGTCCATAAGAGGTCTTTTCCCCCCGTGGCTCAGCCAGTCTTTGCTTCGTGCTCAAGTGTGGACTGGCTGGGTGGGAGGGTTTGTATGTGGGGGGGGCATCATCTGTGTGTGTTGCTTTAAGAAAAAGCCCAGTTCTGCATTCCACAAAGGGCTGGAAACTCTTCCGGTATCGTAGCAGGACACTTGCGAAGGAGGACAGCCCCTGAAGCCAGCCCGGAGGGGGGTGTTCAAATGGGGGGGAAGAAAGAGCCAGGAGACTTTTGGCAATGGGCGGGAGTGGAGAGGGAAAGAAAAAGGTCCTGGAATTTCTGCTCCTCACCTGCCCAAGGATGCAGTCTTGTAAACATCACCTGGCACGTTGGTTGACACGAAATGGCTGTTTTGTAAACACTTGAAAAGACAAACGTACAACGCCTTCAAAAAACGCAACAGAAAATGCCTGATTCTTCTTATTCTCTTCTTCAGGACTGGGGGGGGGCAGGTGGGGAGAGGGAAAATGGCCTTCCTGCTTCAAGAAAAAAAAGGGAGGGGGAAACCACCACCTTGCCCGTGCAAAAGTGACCTGCGTGTGGCAGGAAGAGTCCTTGAATGGCGCCGACTCTCGTGCTCCGTTTAGCTCGTGGCCAGATCCAGCCCAAACAAACATCATGGCGCTGCTGCGGGGTGGGGGCCTGGCATCCACCAGCTCCCCCCAGGCCCTCTTCTCCCCCCTGCCCAGGCTGGTGGGCGGCTGTCGAGGTATGGCCCTGCAAAGCGGCAGTCGCTCTTTGGGGTCTTCTCTGCCCTTGAAGTCCAGAACTGAACACAAAGTACCCCCGGTGCCCTTGAAGGAGGTCCCAGAGCTGGTTTGGAGAATGTTGGGGGGGGGGGTGAGGAGGATGGATGGTGAGATGACCTGCGGAGAAAAAAAGCAGCATGGGTGCTGAAGAGGCCCCAGAAAAAACATCCCGTGCAAAGCAGCGGGTGGATCTCACATCTAAGCCTTCCAAGGAACAATGCAGAGGATGCTAACCATAAGCATCACTGCTTCTTGCTGGGGTTCCTTGACTTCTCCCCCCCACCTGGAAATTGGCCTTTCCCAAAAAGATCCAGAAAAGGATGAGTTAGAGGTTTTCCTTCGGCACTTAGCTGGCTTCTATGCAAACAGAAAGTTGACAAGGAAGGTCTTTGGACTGGTCCTGCAAGGATCTCCCAGTGGCCAAAGGCAGATCTTGGTAGATCCCAGAAATAGGGAATGGATTTTCAGTCCTGACCATTTCCCACCAGCAGTAAAGTCATCCTTCCCTGAATCAGTGTTTCTCAACCTTAGCAACTTTTAAGATGAGTAGACTTCAGAATTCCCCAGGCAGCCATGCTGGCTGGGGAATTCTGGGAGTTGAAGTCCACACATCTTAAAAGTTGTCAGGGTTAAGAAACACTGCCCTAAATCATCATAGAGGGGGACGCGGTGGTGCAGCGGCTTAATGACGCTGAAAGTTGCCGGCCAGAAATGGTCGACGCTTCAGCGGTTCGAGTCCAGCCTTCGCGTTAGCAGGGTGAGCTCCTGTTTCCTCCCCAGTTCCTGTCAACCCAACAGTTCAAAAACTCACATGAGTAGATAAATGGGTACTCTCACTCTGGTGGGAGGAAAAATGCTGGCGGCGCCTTGCAAAAAAGGAGTCGGGAGCAGTTGCCGGTAAGCGCGAAACCGCACTCGCCCGAAAAGGGCGCGAAGCAACGGAAACCCCGCCTCCTGCGCTCGCCAGCTGGGCTCTGCCCTAGGAAGGAGGCCATGGCAAACCACTTCCGAAACAATTGCCTTGAAAACTGCAAGGACTCGTCCAAGCAGTCACTGCAGAGTCGGTAACGACTGAGCGCAGATTAAAAAAAAAAAAAAATCATCATATTGTAGAAATGGGGGAATCTGCTTGGGGGAAGTGGACTTTTATGAGAAAGGGCTGGGAATTCTAACCAGTTCTGATGTTGACAGCGCTGCTCTGGACACCCAACCTTTGATTCTGAAGCTGGATTCACCGAGCACGATAGACTTGGCTAAAAGGGGTTTGGGTGGTTTGTGGCTAGCGTGCTAATGGGAAGCCAGCCATGGTCTTTCTTTGTGGTGAGAACTGGATCATCACGTAAAGCCAGAATATGGTTTATTTGTCAGGGCACAGTGTGTTCTGCAACTGGGGCATTACACAATATGTGAACTAGGGCTGTGTAATGCTTCGTACAGTAGCCCCTTTCTGTAGCTTTTTACAGCCACTGCATTTTTTCCTGGGATTGTATGGCAGCTGTAGAGAGTGTGTGTGTGTGTGTGTGTGGGGCGCACATGTGGAAAAGATGCAGCTGCTTTAAAGAGCTTATCTGTCCCATTTCCTAATTATTTCCAAAGCCCTGCACAGCCCTACTGGGAACACTGTTAACACAGCTGTAGGATTTGGCCTCTGTTGTGAATTCAGCTATGCTCCTCCAGTTGCCTCCAGATGTTTTCGGACAGGAATTCCCCAGATCGTAAGCTATGCTGACTGAGAAGTCTTTGAGCGGTAATTCTAACACATCTGTTAGAAGGCAGCTTTGCACATGGTTGTCTTGTGACAGAATGAGTACCAAAACAAGAAAAACATTCAACTTCAGAGCCATCCAGGCAATCTGTGGAAATAGCTTCCAGGTCTGAGCAGAATATAAGATTATTCTGCATTTTTATAGGGACATTTCTCAAATTCCTGGAATGAGTGGACAACATTCTCCCACCCCCCCACTCCTGAGACACACAAAAAGCTGCATAAACTCAGAATAAAAGCAAAGAGGCATTTCAGCAACTGAAAGAGAGAGACAGGAGGATGTCCTTCACAGAAGCACACAGAGAAAATACATTCAACCATATTCTAGAAGAGCAGATCCAGAATGTGCACATCACACATCCTGTTGAGATCGTGTTGATAAATGGGCTCATGTTGCAAGAACAGATATGACAACAATCTTACCCCAAAATTAATGAACCTGGAAATTATCTTGTTTCAGAGACGCTTTTATTAAACAATACATCACCAGGGCCATGGGAGAATCCTACTATTTGGGTTCATTAAAATATGTCTGAGTTTATGAGAACATTTGAACCAAACATGAGATCAGGAGATGTTTAGTTTAGGGATTCTAAAGGCTAAGCAAGGTCAAGAACTGGTTTGGCCTTGGATGGGAACTCATCAGAAAAATCCCAGGGCTGTACCAGGAATCTGAAAGAGAATCCTGGAAGACAGCAATGGTAACCCTGTTCTGTACCACTGCCAACAAAACTAAGGCTGGCTCAAGGATTTTACTTATTTAGTTTCATTTAGGCAAAAATTAAAACAAGCATTAGTTTCTGAGAGTTTACTTCCTATTTGCAATTCTTACTGACAAGTCACATGCTGCAAAATGGTTAAGAGAGCATGCTTTGTCTCTCATTTGTTACTAACGAATTTGGTTGTTATGGTTTGGTTGGCTGATGGTATTTCTTTCCATTTTTGCCCGGGCAAAACATTTTGGCTGCTTTCAGATGCCTCCATTAAAAGTGGTCTAATATTTGCTGAACCTTTTTCTGCAGTCTTCCCAAACTCAACAGGCGCTCCCTGTCTCTACTGGGACTGAGACTTTCCAAATTCTCAGCCAGCATAACCATAAATGGATCAACCATCTTGGTTCAGATTGCATTTTTCTTTAATGCTCCGTGTTAAACAGGGAGTTAGCAGAGACCCTATATAGGGAGTGAGATTCTTCACAATGGACACATTCAAGACAAATGTCCTCACCTGGAGAGAGGTCCGCATGTGATCCCGCGGTCAATCTGAGGGGTGTTCTGGGCAGGATCTGTTCACTTCAAACCAGGAATCTATACAGCTGCAGAAGAGAAAAGGGACTGCTCATTTCACTGCATTGCTGAGGCTTCTCTGAATGAAGCTGTTGCAGAAGAAGAGGATCACCATGCTTGCCCAGTCTTGGGATTTGGAGGACCGGTGTCCGAAGCAGCTCGCAGTTTGTGCAGAAGCCTTGAGAGACCAACATGGTCATTTCCCAGCCTCTCAACCCATCTTAACTAGGAGGCCCAACTTGGGCCCTTCCCTGGGGGTCCCAAGGCTCGTTCATACTCTACCTCTTGTGATAAATGCAGAGGCAGGGCAACCGGGCTATCGTGTCTCCTTGCAGAAGTTCTTCCAGGCAAATGACGCATTCGCCTGAATCCTTGGTTAGCACATCGTCTGCGGGAGGGAAAGAGAAGGCAGAGGCAGGATGAGCAGAATCCAGAAAGAGCAGCTAGGTTCACACAGCCCATCTGACCAGGTTTGAATGAGGATGGGTCATTGGGATCCACCATGTTGGAGCAAGACTTGGCACTTTGGGGGAACCCCCATGTTCTGTGAACCTGCCTATAAAGCTGTTTCTATCACCTGGGGCTCCATTTCCAAGCCTATAAGAACTGGGTATTTTTTTAACATGAAAGGACATTCCAGGATTAAAGCTCTCATCAGTAATGTTTCAGACCAGACACAGGTTTACTGTTTTGTAGGAATTCATGATCCTTGACTGCCAAGTCTTCACATCACCTAGTTTATTGACTTGATGACCTTTGCACAGGCGAGAATGTCAAGTTCTAGATCAGACACATTCATCTGGCCAGGACTGAAGTTTTTCTCAGACACGTGCTGAAGACAACCAGGATGGTCATCCCTCTTGCTTCTTAGAGAAAATCACCGAAAACCAGTTGAAGGGAGAGAGGAACTGGACAACTGATGTTTAGAAGCAAGACAAAGAAGCCTAAGATTAGTTCTCGAAGAAGATTTCTGCATCCATATGCCATGGATGCAAAAAAGGCTAGACTGTTTTGTGACTGGCCATGTCTATCAGGGGAGCCTGTTTGTGGGAGCACCCATAGCATGTTCCCAAATTTGATTAATGACCCTCCTGGTTTAATGGATCCTTCAACTCTTACATGTTCCTTCTCCCAAAAGCCCTTTCAGGAAAAATATGAAAGGTTTCAAGGTGACTCCCCCTGCCCCAGAAGCTGAGATTGCCCCATTCATACCTGTGTCTGGTATGTACTTCCCTAACTTTCCACCCTCCCCTTGTCTTGCACTACAATGCCTAGCATTCCCTCCCTTCCAGCTTGCCTGGTAGGGAATTGTGGGAACTGTGGGCCACATGTGGCATTCACCAGATCGGGAGAAGGTTATGGGAGGAGATACCAGTGTGAGGAGGGGAGTGCCCTGGTTTGCTCCAAATTATCACATGGATATTTTCCCATCAGCATGACTGGATATTGCCATGTTTCTCAACCTTGGCCACTTGAAGATGTGTGGACTTCAACTGCCAGAATTCCCCAGCCAGGAAACAATTGATCACAAGTAGACCACTGCATCTAAGTTATACAGGTCGCGATTAGTGTGAGTTTGAATAATGTGGTATTCGATTTAGTGTGAGTTGTAAATTGATACCAGGTTGCCTTTCATGCGACCCAAAATTCAGTTAATGCAAGGCTAGTGCACGTGCAATTGCGGTTGGGGTTTTAGATGCTGTTCATCTTCGTGTGTGCAAAAAGGAAGACTCTGTCAGAGGAAAACAGTACAAGTTTAAAAAAGGAGAGGCTCGTTACATTAGAGCAAAAATTTGATGTAATTGAATGGCAAGAACGTGGTCATAGCAACGCTAAAATAGGATGAGATGTTGGAATGCCTGAATCTATGGCAGGATTTTTTTGTTTTTATTTTGCTTTCTATAACTACTCTGTGACTTTGTTAAAGTATAAGTTTATCCCTTTATCCTTTACTGTAATATTTAATTTACATATAAAAATTTATGTTTAAAAATTTTCATTGCCTATTTCCGTCAGGCTGGAACCAATTACTGTATTTTCCATAGAAATATCACTTTGAATAGTGAGAATCTGAATAATGCAACCATTTCATGGGATTCGTTAACCACACTAATTGAGACCTACCAGTACCTTTTATAGATTGATCTAATAGATTTCTATTCTGCCTTTCATTCAAGGCAGCATCCACAGCACTTCCTCCTCCCATTTCCCCCCACAACAACCCTGTAAGGTAGGCTGGGCTGAGATCAAGGCCCACAGGAAGGGGGGCCCGTGGACTGGAACCTGGGTCTTCCCACTCCCAGCCTGGCCCATTCATCACTACCTCACCCTGGCCCTTTAAAAGGCCATTCAATTGTGACATTTTACAGAATCTCGGGCATGTGAAAAAGCATCATCCTCGAACAAGGAGCAATAAAGCTCAAATTCAGGCATTCCTTGGATTTGATTGAAATTAACCCAGATTAAAAAATCAAGATCATATTGGGGGAAAAAAACCCAGAACTACCCAAGTTGGATTCTAGAAAATAAACAGTTGGGATGAACTTACATTAGGAATACAGGAGAATGAAAACAAAGCTTTCCCAGGATTTCTCCCATTGCAAATCACTGGCTCGCTTTAGGCCTGACGCCAAAATCTGATGAAGATACACAACGGTGTATCTTATGCTGTCTGGACTGGCAAACGACGGAAGGCCGGGCTCGCGCCCCGGTTGAATGAGGGACAGGGGGCCCCTCTTTGCTCAAATTGGCAATTCTGCCTGCTAAGGAAGCCCAAAGCTTGAAAGAGGGACATGTCAAGTTCGTGGGGGCTGGGAACTCTGGGTGCTGTAGTCCCCATGCATCTGGAGCAGAGCGGGACACAGCAGCCTGTTCCCCGCTGCCTCCCCAAAGGCGTTGCTGTGAAAGCCCGCCTTGGCTTGGCAACTCCAAATATAAGCCCGAAAGGTGACAGTGACTGGGGCGGTGGAGGGGGGAGGATGGCGAAGCTGCGAAGTGCTGGGGGCCTGCTGCGCCGATCCCTCCTGCCTCCTGCCTCCTCCCCCAGCCCTTGACCCGAGACAACCTCGCGTAGGTGCATGTTAGAGGCGCACCAAGAGCCAGGAGGGAGGGGAGGAGAGGGCCCCCGAGCGGGCAAGGAAGAGATGCTCTCTGCTGTATCCCAGCTGGCTTGGCTGGCACAGGCCCTCTGGCTGAGCTGGGCAAACCAGGAAGCCCTGGCTGCAGCACGAAGCAAAGCTGCCCCCCCCACATCCCCTGGCCCCACATCCAGCAAGCAGCTGAGGGGCTGCCTGGTGCCGTCTCTGCCATCTCGGGCTGGGAGGATCCCGTGGAACATCGGGCATGCAGCAGGGATGACACGGGCTGGCACTGCTGCTGGAGCAGATGTCTCCCCGCCCGCCCACCAGGCCCCCTCCTCTCTGGGAGCCGGCACGCTCCTTCCTGCAGTGAGGAGGCAGAGGCCCCTCGCCGAGTCTGGAGCTGCCAGCTGCCTGAGACAGCAACGATGGCAGCAGCTCTGGAAGAAGCTGGCACTGCCCTCTGCCTGCCTGGGTCAGGCAGAAGGACACTGCCGATGGGCACAAGGGGGAGCAATTCACCAATGGCTTTCTCTCCCCCCCCACCCCCAGTTGCCCGGCTGGGCTGTTGCATTCCAGACACTCCTAGATGGCAGCCGAGTTCTCTCTGGAGCCCTCTGGATCAGGGCCACCCAGACCAGGCCGCCCAGCCTCCCCTCCCTGCTGCCAGCCAGTGACAGAGGAGTCACAAGTGGGCAGCCCATCTCCCCCCAGGGGCCCACAGGCCACCTCCTCCAAGAACAGAACTTGGCACCCAGTGCAGAAGCAGCAACTCAAACAATCGCCTTCTGAAAAATTAAGGAAGTCGGCCTTGCTCCTCGCCTAGGTGCATGAATGGGCCATAATGCCCCTTCTCTCCTGCCCCACCTGATGCATGACTCAGGGCCTTTCTGAACCAGGGGAACAGAACGGCAGGTCAGGTTGGGGCTCATGCCATGCACACAGGAGCAGAAGACGTCAGGTTAACAGGGCGAGAAACAAAATGGCAGGAGAGCTAACATGGAGGATCGATAAAGCTGGCTTGGGCATTTTCCTTGGATGCCAGCCAGAAGGCCAGGCTGAGACTCCTCCTGGGTGCCCCAGGCCTTTGCCCTCTGCAGCCGCTGCCAGGCCTGGCAGGCGGGGTTCCTCGTGCCCAGAAGGGCCTCTTGGAGAACTCACCATTGTAGGAGAGACGGGGTTTGCTCAGACACATGATAAAGTGCATTTCCATTTCATCGGAAGCCACTGATTTGGAGCAAATGGGGCACTTGAAACCTGGAAGAGAGAGAGGGGGAAGGAGGCAGGGGTTAGCCAGCAGACGTACTCCGACAGAGCCGCAGAACGGTTTGCAGGAAGAGGAAACCTATATATAGGCTGGCACTGCCGCTAAGCGATAAACTCCTTGGGAACAGGGCCCTGCCATTTGTGGCTTACGCAACGCGGGTAGGTCTGTACAGTCACACCGGCACTCGGATGTTTTGAAACAGACGTTTGGGGGACTCACGCAGCCCGTAATTAATGGGGCGGCAGCTGAACGCATCTGCCTCGAACAGAGGGAGCGCGGCGAGGCTGGCTGGGCCAACCAGTGAAACCTGGAGGGCATCAGGCTGGGGAAAGGCGCGCCCCCAGCGTTCAAGTCACCCCCTGTATTTCCACCCCATCACTTTCATTCAAAACAGGGAGGAGGCAGGAGGCGGGAGAAAGGAGGCGGCGGCAGGCGGGGCGCGGTGCCCACGGAGGGTGCCACGGGGTGGGTTAAAGAAGTCATGATGGTGGCCACGACGGCACAATGGAAGCTTCCGCTGACCCCACCCTGCCGCCCCCTTTGGTGTTCCACTCTTGGATTCTCGTCTGCTTCTCGGACAGGCCGGTGGGCGGTTCGTGGCAGACGTGGAACTCCAAACCAGGAGCGCTGCCTGTGCGCCCTGATTGGGGGCAGCAATGTTTTCCTTAAGTGGTCATTAAGCCCCCCCACCGAATGGTCTTTTTAAACCCCAAATCTCAGGGGACCTCATGGGAAAAAAAAGAGGATAGTGAGACTCTACCCTTAACTCAGTGCAGGCATCTACATTCAAGCACCCCGCAGTGCTCGCACGAGTCGTAGGGCCAATCTCAGCTCTGTACTGTTCTTTTAAGCAGCCGGCAACAATAACACTGTTCCGCCGAAATTTTTGTAATTCGTGCCACTCCCCAGTTATACTATTCATCTCTAGTTTTATTTCACAGCCTAGCTTGGTGGCAGGGTCTAGCCAACCTTGGCTGATCTCAAAAAGCTGAGCAGTTTTGGACCTGGTTAGGGTTTGGATGGGAGACCACCAGGAGATCCCAGGACGCTAGGCTAAACTGGGACACGCATACAAAAGGCTAGGTCCAATATTGTTGCCCAGATAATTACCTCGATGTAATCTGAGCTTGGCTTGAAGAAGGTCCACTTGTTGCTTCATGTGTATTTTACTTTTTGCGTGACTTTTATTTGGGCACCGTGCCAAGAGTTCATCACGCAGAGAGGCTAAGCCCAAACATTTTAAACATATAAATAGATTGGGGGGGAACGGTACCCTCAGCTGAATATTGTGGAATATTAACTTTCTACAAGGTTATTTCGTGGCTCGATTATCTCGTGGACTCCCAAAGCCAAATCGCCGTTCCCACCGTGCCAAAGCACGGACTGACTTGCTCCAAATGGAACAAAACGGTTGCAAAGTTGAGCACGGCAGGCAGGGAGGGCTCCAACAGCTCAGCGTTACAAAACTGCATACACAAGAAAGGGTTTTAAACGCCGCCTCGCTTCCATGATCTGAGATGACGTTTTGCCCGAGGATTAATATTGTATGGTACAATCTGACAGGAGCAAAAATAAAGGGCAGGATTCTACTGGCTTCAAAATTCAGGTCCTTTCAAGCGTTTAATTTTAAAAGGAAATGTTTAATTCCCATGCTTGCAAATGCAAGCTTACGAGGTCCACAAGCCGCCCCGCCAAATCTCAAGGAGTCGAAGGAGGGAGCGGACCGGTTATCTCGCAGTTGTCCTTCTTAGGAACTGGCAAATTCAGCATGGGTGGCGCAACGGGAGGCAGGATTTTCTTCTTATGTAAGACAACACGTTGAAAATTACTCAGTTTGTGTAAGCCATGCAAGACAATCTGGAGATACCTAGCTACAGAAGCGGAGGGGAGGGGGCGCAGCTGCAGTATTTATTTGCGCAGGGAATTTGCAGGCCGTACCAACGGCCTCCAGAAAACGGAATGAAACAGAAAAGCCGAACCGTTTCCACACCTGTGACGGGCCCAGGCCAGGGCCAGACCCTTCTCAAAATATTAAGTGTTGGCCAGCCAACAAAAGTTTCTCCCCTCTCTTTACGGCTTAGCGCCCTGTGTGAACTATAATGCAATTACAGAGCATTCAATAGCTCCCGCTGAAGACACTGTTAAACTGGTATTAAATC
Source organism: Python bivittatus (assembly GCF_059951505.1). NCBI lineage: Eukaryota > Metazoa > Chordata > Lepidosauria > Squamata > Pythonidae > Python > Python bivittatus. The sequence goes on along the minus strand of NW_028277042.1, from coordinate 1,572,867 downwards.
ATGTATGTCAGCCAATCCAGTCGGAATAATCCTGGCCAGAATTTCAAAGAATTGAAGCATGAACAATTACCTGCCTGTGAGAGAAAATGCTTTCCGCCCTCTGCAGTTAAGGCCCTCGGATGGCTTAAGTGGAAATGCGTTTATTCCAACAACAGGCACAGCTCCTTAGCCTTATCATGCCCGCATGTTTGGGTTCTGCATTTATTCTCAATAACCGGCAAAGCCAGTCTGTTTTACTAGCAGACAAGTGGGGTTCAAGTTGTGCAGTTTTCTTGGCAGTACTGTAAAAAGGGTTGTCACCGGTTTCTTCCAGAGTAACTTCCTGATTTCCTACTCTAGCCTGCAACCCTGAGATTTACTAGTGGCCTCCCATCCAAGTACTGACCCAGTCCGACCCCGTTTCAGGTTTTTGAGATTGGGCAACTGACGATGAAAAATAAACAAATAAAAACAAACCCAAATCAGAAGGTACTGAAAACGCTGATATAGTAATCATTCTAAGGGACACAAAGAAGCAGGTGTTGTACGTAGTCAAACGCTCATCTCCTTTACAAGTCATCTTTTTTTTCCCCACAGGGGTTACTGGGATCCCCCCATTTCAAGGACTCTGCACAGGACTTCCACTTCGGTCGGGCGAAGCGTGATTTTTCCTCCTAAGCTACCTAAGGTGGTGTTCAAAGTGTGTGAACCCTTTTGAATTGGGCACACCAGTTCCTGAAAGCAAAACCACCTTTCATCCCAAGCTGTGCCTTGCTTTGGATCTTTTTCCTCAATGAATCAACGGGCGAGTATAATGTTTTTGACTCGTTTTTTAATGGGGTCCTCCTTCTCTTGTTTTAGGACTGTGTGGAGAACAGGTCACGTTTTGGGTCACGTTTATGCGGAAATGTGGGGAATTCAAAAGGGTTTGCAAACTTTTAAACACTGCTGTAGCTATTGGGGCTTACTAGCGATTGTATGAAACCGGGGGAAATCTATGGGCAAAATCTGCTTTATTTTAAAAAGGATGGAAAACGTCCCACCCGTTGCTGGTCAGAACTCCCTTGCGTCCCCAGGGGCATTGCCACAAACGTGGGGCGTTGCAGTGCCCCAACTTGTGTATGAGCAAGTCCATCCAATACAGCGGTGACTGCCCCAGGGCAGACCCATGTTCGAGTCCCCCCTCAGCCACACAAGCTCCCGTCTCAGCCCAGCCCACCTCACAGGGCTGCTGTGGTGGGGGAAACAGGAGGAGAGCGCTCCATGGACTCCACCCTGTGCTCAAAAGCAGGACAGAAATTTAATAAGCAAGGCAGTGCGGCCAGTGGGAATCTGCACAGAGCCATTCCCATTCAAGGCCCCACTGGAAAATGAGAGGGCCGCGCCCGAAGCAGAAGTGCCTTCTGCTCATTCGCAAGCGCCTCTTGGCCTTCGCCTGCGCCTTTCCCCGGAGAGCCGTCATCCCGGGCCGGGAACCCTGGACAGGCATCTCTCCACCGCTGCGAAAGGCAGCTCGTCGGGCGGAGGGCAGAGCCGCCGGCCGGACTCGCAGCTGCAGGTGTGGCAAGGCCGAGGCCAGGAAGAGGGACGCTCTCGGCCGAGCCCGCGGATGCGGAAACAGCTGCCGACCCGCTCCCACAACAGGAAGAGCAGTGCCCCCGTGACGCTCTTCTCGGCACCTGCCAATCCGGGTGCCCCAGCAGGACCGCTCAGTGACAGAGTTGTGCTTCTCACAGCTGCGTGGCAAAAACAGGCAAGGATTTCGTCGCGTGAGCATTTCGTGCCGGGACTGTGGCGCAGGCCCCCCTCGCGCACAGAACTTGCTGCCAGCCTGTCCTCCTGAGGCTCCTTCGCCCTTCTGGATCGGGGCTTTTCCTTCCAGCAACTTTTAGGGACGGTTCTTACGCTGCTGGGTTGTGTCTCTCCCAACCCAGCTGAGTAATTCCCCGGTGGAGGAGAAGCTTTGCAGCGACAGAACCTGCTTTGCAGCATTTTCCACACCTTCTCCTTGGACATTGATACCGGGGCGGGGGGGGGGGGGGTGACAAGGCTTGCGAGCAGGAACACAATGGCTGTTCTTCTTGTTGAGGATGTATTTCGCCACACTGCCAAGCGGCACAATTGTGAATCTTTATTATTATTATTATTGCTTTACCCTCCCTTTCTGCACAGCTGTGAGGAGGAACATATAGGCGACTTCCTGTTTCCAGGGCAATGGGTGTCTTGTGACATGTGCTGGTCCTAGGCACACGTACAATAAAACACAACGTCCTGTCGCCCTCGGCTTCCTGCAATACTATCCAGAGTATCTGTGCCACATTTCTCCATTTTCCAAACTCCACAGGTTCGCAGAATTTAAGGGGACCGTCAAGTCCCACCTCCCCGGTCAGTGCAGGAATCCAAATTAAAATGCCCAGACTCCGTCTGAGACCCACCGGCGACGTCTTTGTGTCGCTGGTTCTATTCTCAGATTACTCTGGCTTCAGCCCAGTTTTTCTCAACATTCGCTCAGCATCTGTTTTCCTCTAACTCAGTCTTTCTCAACCTCAGCAACTTTAAGATGGGTGGACTTCAAGTCCCAGAATTCCCTAACCAGCTTGCTAGCTGGGGAATTCTGGGAGTTGAAGTCCACCCACCTTAAAGTTGCTGAGGTTGAGAAGACTGCTCTGACTAAGTCTTTCTGGGCCTTGAATCCTGGGATGACAGAGAGCCGTGCTTGGTCTTTTTTTGCACGGCATCACTTTCAGTATTTGAAGAGCGCTATCGGATCCCCCTGTCCGCTCTCTTTTCTTCAAAGCTAAACATGCACCATTCCATCAATCTCCCTTCACGGGACTTGGTTCCCAGCTGTCATCCCTTTGTCGTCCTCATTTCATTCTCAACACCTATTTGGGTTGGTCTGAATTTCTCTTGATGCCCAGAACAGAACAGATGGGTTTGACCAAAGCCGAAGACGCTGGCCCTGTTACTTCTCATATTTGGAAACTGCACTTGGCCTTTAGCAGGCACTCCGCCCCGCGTTCTTATATTTAACGAAAATGCCAGGACTCTTCCTAGGCGTACCACTTTTAGGGTCTCCTCCCTTTACCTAGATACTTCCTTACCTTTTCAAAAATGAAAGCTTTTGTATTTGTCTCTGTTCGACTTCATTCTGTTATCTTCAGCCCGCTTCTCTAACAGATGGAGGTCATTCTGAATTTCTTCTTTGGTCTCCTGAAGCATTCGCTCTCTCGGCTGTGTGTCATATGCAAATTCATTAAGTATGCCTACACAGCAGCAATTACATTTGGAAAAGATACCAGCTCAGCGTGCTGCAGGACGGAAAGGGGCTCGAGCAAAGGTTATGGTGCTGCTCTTCCCTCCTTTTCTTTAATGGGTATTTTGCAATAAGAAGAGAAAAAGTGGAAAATAGACGATTGCATGAGGAAGATAATCCTACCTCACTGAAAGAAACTTCAAACTGGTGGGATGGAAAGGGATATCTGTAGGCTGACCCATGGATCTGCTTGTCAAAAGGCCTTTTAAAATACGTTTCTCAAAATGCTGGATGATGTAAGGTGTGTTTTTTAACCACAGCAACTTTAAGATGTGTGGACTTCAACTCCCAGAATTCCCCAGCCAGCATGCTGGCTGGGGAATCCTGGGAGTTGAAGTCCACATCTTAAAGCTGCTGAGGTTGAGAAACACTGATCTAAGGGACTCTACCTCCGTCCCAAAAGGTAGTTTTAAACAAAACAATTTATCTTGGAACCTCATCTGTGGAATTTTGCAGGCAATCTAGACAATATCAGGTCCCATCTGTAATTTCCCATCTTTCCCAGTGCTGCTTTTACATTTTTCTTCCCCCCCCCGGCAACCCCCCCCCCCCCAGCAAGAATAGCTGCACGATGGCGTTTGGTTGGTGGCCTCAAAGGCTTCCCATCTAGAAGAACCCAACTGAGAAAAATCCGGCTCTCTTTGCTCAAATTAAGGTTGGTTTGAGATATCACAGGAAAAGTAAAAAAATGTCTCCTTGAAAAATGAAGCGCTACCAATGGTTAAAAACGTAAAGACGGCCTCTCCCTGTTTTTTGTCATTCTCCATTGTATGAACATGTCCGTATAGCAGACCTTTGGAAGTGCTGATTTGTAAAGTTTTCAAACCTCCACAGTGACAAGCCAGTGCAAACCGTATATAAGAATGCAGTAACTCAACCTTACTTAATGTTGCATTATCATTAATAATGACACATCTGGCGCTCTCCATGCCCCACCACTATAAATACGTCTTTTGCTTGCTCCTTAAAGCTTTCGCCCCTTGATCAAGTCGGTCTTCAGTTATCAATCCGTCAGGTTAGTGCTCTTGTGCAAAGGAGCCAGAGAGGAGCCAGGTTCAAGTCCACCCATGACCATGGAAACCCACTGGATGACTCTGAGCAATTCCCTGCCTCTCAGTCAACCTACCTTGCAGGATTGCAAGAAGGAATATGAAATAAAGGGCAATCTCCATGTAAGCCACCTTTAACTCTTGGGAAAAGGTGGGATATACATGTAATACCGCAACAAAACACAGAAATAAATACCCCTAAGCCAAGAATGGGCGTTTATTTTTAGGTGTTACCAGCATTTTCTTAAACCTTATGATTCAGACACCCATTCTTCAACAACTATGTCATACATAAAGATGGGATACAGCTTGTCTCCTGGCTGCGTGAATGATGGCTTGATAATGCCTGGCTGCTACGCGTTTTATTTTTATTTTTTATATTCTGCATTTTATGTATTTTATTTATTTCATTGTAAGCTGCCTAGAATCATGTAAAAGTGAAATTGGTGGCAGAAGAGAGAGAGAGAGAGAGAGAGAGAGAGAGAGAGAGAGAGAGAGAGAGAAAGAAAGAAAGAAAGAAAGAAAGAAAGAAAGAAAGAAAGAAAGAAAGAAAGAAAGAAAGCAAGCAAGCAAGCAAGCAAGCAAGCAAGCAAGCAAGCAAGCAAGCAAGCAAGCTGTGTACGATCAAGAAAGAAACACAGCTACAATTTAGCCAAATTCTGGATGTTGCCAAATTCTGTTATGCTGCCAGTAAGATAAGATTCAGGCTGACTAATTCCCATCCCTCAGTATAGTATAACTGTGCCTAACTTTTGAACAACACTAAATAGAGATGACATTTCATTTTATTTTATCCTACCTCTATCTTAGAATTTTAGCTCTATGTCTTAGTTTTAGACAAAAAACTCTCTCTTTCTTAGTTCTAGAGACATAGCTTACACTGGTAATAATCGCAGTAATAATATTCTGTATTACTCCTTTAGCTTGTGTCTCATATTCGGTCCTCCCCTTTAACATTTGTTAAATGTTTGTTGTTTTGTCCTATACTGGTCTTTGAACGAAATAAACTTTGACTAACTGACAGTGCAATTTAGCCAATTAAATCAGGAATTTTGTGTGCGCTTAAGAGACAGGCTAAAATGCTTCCATAGCTATAATTCTATAAATCTATAGTGGGCTATCTTAGCAGCATGGCAGGGCTGGCACTTTAGAAAGTGATTCAGTGAGTGCCCATATGTTCTATTTGCAGTTATTTCAGAGAGGGCTTCTATTTGGGACCCTGTTTTAGTTTAGGACTCTCATCCAGGTGGGATGCCAATTTTCCCAGGGGACAGTACAGCTTAGAGAAAAGGGAGTTCCATCTGGGCTTAACGCAATGAATGGCTAATACATACAATGCAGCAATCACAGACGGTGAAAAGGGCTTCCCAACCGCTGAAAACAAGCCCAAACAGCAAAGGAAGACCTGTTTGTCAGGGTGGCGTAGACTTTTACCTGGGCAACCAGGAGCAAAGCTTCTCCATCGCCCAGCAACCAAGCAAACCTCCTCTATTTTTATAACTTCAGTCTATGCCTAAGTCCAGTTGCGCAGCCAAAAATAATGTTTTAAAAAAAGAACAACCAGTACCAGCCGGAGACCATGGCGGGATTAGTTGGAGACACGAAACTGACAGCAGCGTGGGATTAGTAAATTTCTGTTCCCGCAGGAAAGGCCGGTCTGGTCCTCCATACCTTCCCCACCTCCTGTGATACACGCAAGGCGCACCGAGCAGTCAACACAACTCATTTTAGGGAACGAGAAACTCCAGCTCTCACCTCTTCGGAGCACAAAGGTGGCCAAACGCGACAGCCACCCAAGGACCATCCTGGCCCTCTGAGGGGGAAGCGCGAGGGGAGAAACCGCCAGGAACCGTCCCTCTGAGGCAGACGCTCCAATGGAGAGTGCGTGCCCTATCAGGGATGCGGCCGCAAGATAAAAATAAGGGGACAAACACCGTGTCAACAACACGCCCGATGATTCCCCCAGCAGAGGGACGATGCTTTGACAGACACCCCCAGGTGGGCTGCTGGCCAGACGCCCAGGGTCACGGTCTTGGCGTGCCCGAGCGGAGCTTATTTAGATGTGACCTTGTGATGCATCAGAGGCCCCGTACGCCTCACCCCCTTGGCAGTGCTGACCTTTCCTTGGCCTCTGAGCAGGAGGGAGCCAGAAAGAGGGGAGAGGAGTGCTAAGACTTCGAGGGGGAGGCTGTGACATGCCCCCCGGAGTCTAGTGCACACAGAGAACATTTTCTGAATGTTTTTCTCCCACGTCGGCTTCAACTGAAATAAAGAAAGATCTTTCAGAGGGGAGGAGATCGCAGAGAAATTCTCCTGAGTGGAATGTGGCATCCTCCCATTTATTGGGTCCCCCCCCGATGTTTAAAAGCTAATTTTTATCCAAGCAAAAATAAAAACAGTGTAAAAGTGATAAGTGCAAAACAACGAAAAAGTATACGTGTGTGTGTATGTGTGCGTGTATGCATGCGTGTATATGTAATGGACAGTTGGAATAACCTTGAGGAACAGGAGAAAAAGCTGCAACCAAGACAATGGTCAGATAAAAGAAAGCTGAGTTGGGGGCAGAAATGTAATTTGAGAAAGCATCACGGCCTTGACCCTCCCTAGTTCTCACGAAGATAAAGAGGGGGGGAGCACGTTCAGACGTGCAAGATTCTGTTACTATAGCTTTACAGTAAAAGTAGTACTGACCTACATGGCATTGGATTCCCAGTCTGATCTACCTTGAAGGGCTGAAAATATATAATAAAATGGCATTAAAAAAAAATCCGTATCCACATATAGCAATGTGACATTCCAGCTGCTCATTTCTGCAATAAGAAAGATACTTCAAAACTGGACAATGAGCACATCTCTTGAATCCAGTCTCTAACATCTGGAGCATTTTCTTTCCCATCACCTATTTTGTGATGAGGGGAGCAGGAGATATGCTTGCACCTCCCGTCTCCTGGGGAGCCGTCCTCTCGCCACTGGTCGGCAGCCCCACTTGCACGGGAAGGACGCCTTTGGCCTTTCATTCCTCCACTGCTAAGGAGGAACTTTGCCCTTGAGAAATTGTGGGAGAATTTCTCCTTCCCCTGGAGAAATCCGGGGAAATCCTCTGCCCAATTTCTCTACCCGAAATGTTGATGCAGAAGTCTGAACAGCCACCTCTGGTGCCCAGTTAAGCCCTCTCTCCACGGAAGAGTCTGAAAGCCGCTCCTGGTTCTGGAAACCAGAGTTGGCAGCAATTCTGTGAGGTGGGAATCTGTGCTTTGCAAGGACTCTGCTGACATCTTGGGCAGACAGTTCGTCCGACCCGGAATCACTCTTTCTGCAGAGACAGACAGGCAGTCTTACCACAACTTTCTGGGTTTGGGTAAACAGCTGCCAAAGAAATGAAGGCTCAGCTGTGTTCATAACTTCAGGACACCAATCGATTGACTTGGTTCCCATATTGCACTGCATTGTAGTTGTCCAAACCATCTTTGCTGTAAAAGGTGCAGTTGACTGGATTCACACACTGTGCTCAGCCACAGATTATGACTTTCCAAAGCCCAGTGGCTGGATTTATGGAACAAACTAAACCCAGTGCAAGAACCCCTTCTCAGGACAGTGTGAACTGTCAGTAAATCACAACACAGAAGACCAGGCTCAGGCAGGACTGGGTGGCTGGAGTTCGCCATCTTGTTGGAGCTCAGCCATTGTCTTAGCAAGTTGCATCATGCGAGTCGTCCCATGGCGCCAGAATACGATTCGCTTCTTTGGGCATAGCTTCTTGTGGGAATCCAGCGAGTCTGTTCGGTTACCCCCAGATTCGGGGTTAGAAATCTAGAGTTACAAATAAGTAACGGTGGACATGACGACTCCATTTGCCAGCTCAACCAACCACCTCTGCCCTTCAGCAACCCCCAATGTGCCAAGTGACTCTTTCAGCCTGTGGGATGGGCAGCTTAACAGAAAAAGACAGGCAGGAGAAACTTGGTGGTGGCTGAACTGGACGTCCAGCAGGCAGACCTGCCCCCTGACCTGCATTTCAAAGAAGCCTCAAACCGTTGGATTCCTTTTCAAGAAAGGAGGGAACACAATCTGTTCCTCTCTTGGCCTTGTCAGAGACGCGTGATTCCATTGTTAAAACATTAAATCAATGCTTGAGAGTCAGGCGGCATGCAAGTTTAATAAAGTATTACTATTATTTCAACATTGTTATTGAAGTTTGTTATGCTGTAGCTTTCAGATTGAGATATTTTGCAAGAAGTATTATTAACATTTAAAGAGGTTTTAGAGCCAGTTTGGTGCAGTGGTTAAGGCACCAGGCTAGAAACCGGGAGACTCTGAGTTCTAGTCCTGCCTTGGGCATGAAGCCAGCCGGGTGGCCCTGGGCCAGTCCCTCGCTCTCAGCCCTAGGAAGGAGTAGGCCAGGGCAAACCACTTCTGAAATCTTGCCAAGAAAACTGCAGGGACTTGTCCAGGCAGTCACCAAGAAGAAAAAACTGACTTGAAGGCACCAAAAAAGAGAGAGAGAGAGAGAGATTTAGTATAAAGGAATGCTTAAGTCACGTTAATTTCAACTGGGCTTAGTGTGAATGCAACCTATAACATTTAGAAGCAACTTGCTAAGGCAGACAGTGAATGCATTTCACATATTACATTCGGATGCCTCTATTCAGAGGTCCTGTTGTTAAAATCTTGCAACAGGCCTTATTTTAAAGTTCCTCTGGTGGTAAGCTCATAAGCCCCTGGGAGCTTATGCAGCATCTTCCTCTCTGGTACCCGCCTGCCAGTTCCCAGAGCTCCTTCAGCTGGAAAAGAATTTGGCACACAGCTCTGCCCGGATTTTGCCTTGCTCCCTACTGTATTGCCATGCTAAAATGTTCTCCAGCTTGGCTGTTCAGCTTGGCGTTATTTGTCTCACACTATTGCTTGAGAGCTGGGCAGCATGCAAATTTCATAAATTATTATTGTTATTGCTACACTTGTGTTTTCCCAACATATGAGAGCAATCTATGTCTCAGCGCCTTGCAGGAATCCAGCCGCTGACTTAGCAGGCTGCGTGAACTGGGTAGGGGCAGAGGACCGAGCAGTTACGTTCTGTTCACATGGATTTGGGGTTTAGCGTCATCTCCGAGCCCCATTCACAGGCTTCTGGTGTGGCTGTTCTTTTTAACAGTTCTTACCTGCTGACTAATTATTATCGTCTCCGATTGGTTCGTTTCTGATGCAGCTCTAACGGCCTGCATATTAGTCACTTTGGAATGCAAGGGGAAGATAGGATATAAGGATTTTCAAAGAAACAAGACGGTGATTGCTCCAGGGCTATGAATGCATTTTGCCTCTGTTTGCCAGTAACACACCCTTTACGATTCCTGCCCTCTGCTTTTCCACACCTTTACAGTACTTTTTAATTACAGTGCAGGCCTCCTGGGTCAGAAACCCTGCAGAGTGATTGCTTCATCTGCTCCTTGTTTAACCCAAACCATTACTGTCTACTTTTAGACCATTCAGGAGGAGAACGATCAAGGAAATTATAGACTTGTCCATCGAGAAAAGCAAAAAACGCTCACTAGAACAAATGGCTTATCAAGCACAGTGAGATTCGGAGAAATCAGCACGGCTTTATTAAACTAATCCCATGGAGTTTATCCTTTTTTTAAACTGTAACTGGTTGGTGCCCAAAAAAGTCAATATTTAATACATTAACACATTAACAGACTTAGTGTCATGCCAGGAACACAGGCTTCTGAGTGGAGTAGAGGGGTTCATGCATGTGTTATTTTGAACACCCTCTATAAACCAAAAATTAATTTAAAAATTATTTATGCCTGGGAGCATTTTCAAAACAAATGGCTTTTCTGCAAGCTTCTTTTCCTTGGCTCTGAGATGCAGTATCTTTCTTGTCAACTACAGTATCAGCTGTACAGTACTGACAACGTTCACCCAAACAAGTGAATTCATCTCAAGCTGGATTGGGTGTTTCCAGTTTGCAGCTTAACACCACCCATCCCCACTCCTGAATTTTGAGAGACCATAAATTCCTTTTGGAAGCCCACCTCCATGCTGCTCTTTTTCCCAGACTGCACTGGTGTCTTTTGGGGAGTGGGGGAAGGTGTCCCTTGTGTTTCAGACTCCCCCTATTTTCAAGGGGAGAGTCTCTTCTCCAGTGCCTTTTGTTCTAGCAAAAGACAATCAGGGTGCCAAGCTTGTCCTTTAAAAAAAATATTTCTAGTTCTGTATTCATTTCCTCTTTCCACCCTTGAAAAGGTACTGGCCAGATGTCTTCTGGAAGCTCACACTGGGGCAGGGTTGGGAGAAGGAATTAGGACTGTTTTCACCTGCCACATGTTCTACAGCTGGACTGGGAGTACCACTCCCAGAATTTCTGGCCAGGGTAGGGAAGAGAACAGAATATGCCTTCTTCACTCAAGCCAGGGAAACAAATAATGGAGCATAATGGAACATTGGCCACCCAAGTTTAAGTCTTGCTGGCCAAAGTAATCCTCGCAGGCTGAATGGTGGCTTCGCTCCCATTCTCCCTACCCACTTGAACCATCCGCCTCTTTCCCATTTCATCTCACAGTGGCTTTATGCAACAGAATACATTTCTATCTGAATGCTTTATGTCCAAGTTGCAAACTTCATCAATCCTGTGGACCTATTTTGGAATTCCACTCTACCTATTTTATGTGTGTGTTGTGTGTGTGTGCGCGCGCATGCATATTCATTCAATTGCTATCCCATTGCAGCCAAGCAAAGTGGCAATTTAGATGATATAGAAATGTAAAAACATTCACTGTAAGTCTTAAAATATGGTAAACAATTTAAAACAAAATAAAATAAACCATATTATCCAAGTAAACCAAGATAAAAATAACAGTAAGAAGTAACAATAAGGTAAAAATAAACAAACTCCCTAGCTAGTTCAAACATCGTCTAGAAGAGTTTGGTTTTCAGCATCCCCATGAATGCCATCATGGATGGACCCAGTCTGATCTTCGCTGGGAGACTGTTTTGGGGGACGGGTGCTTCAGCTCCTTAGACTTCCTGGCACTAAGATCAGTTTTTCTTTAGATGACCTAACAGGTCGGGCTGATCCAGGCTAGTCCTGCCAACCCATACAGAGCTTTATAGGTGAACTCAGCATTTTAAACTGTACCCAGAAACCAACTGATCACCTTTAGTACCACCACTAAGTCTCTTCTCAGCTCTTAATTATCCATGAATGCTTGTAACTCTGGGTGCGTGTCAATGGGGTGGAAGAGAAGGGGAAGGGCTAGCTTCATCCTGATACCCAGGTGTATTACAAATCTTTAAAAATGAGTTGGGGAAGTCAAGGATGCATTGGGAATGCTGGCAGACAGGAATCCTTCTCAGCTTACTTCCTCCTTGTTTCTCTGTCTCTTGCACACTAAGATAGACACCAGGACATATGAAAGCGTGCCTGTGTGCGCACAGAGGATCACACCTCTAAAATAGCTGGGATCAGCTGTGTGATGTCAGCAGATATATGATTTCCTTCTGTGTGGAAAGCTAACCACACAGATTTCCCCCCCACTTCTGCTTCAGCGTGGCATAATGTGATATGATGCAGAATGAGAACACCTCCTGTCGCCAGCAATCAGCTTTCCCTATACTGGTGCCAGGACTGCAGGACCAACGACTGCATCCCAACCAGCTCTTCCTTCTTGTGTTGGCTCAGCAAGGCTGCAGCATTCCTAGGTTACTGACCACCATCTTCCCATGCTAAAATTAGCTTTCCCCAGTTTGGCACCCTTCAGATAAGTTGGGCCTGCAGCTCCCTGGAGTGGCTGAAGGATTCTGAAACTTGTAGCCTCCATGTGTCTGGAGGATGCCAAGTTGAGGAAGGCTGGCATAAATCAACTGGAGTCAAGGTTGAACCCCACTGCTCACAGCTCCCATGTTTTTAGAGACCCCGGAGCACCACTGGATTCTGTTGGAAGTTAATGACAAGGTTTTTTACCCTTCTTTGATCCAGAAAGATGCAAGTCCCTCACAGAATTTAAAAGGTATCTTTTGTACTTAATTCTCCCCAATCTAAACTAACCAACACAATATGACCCAGAACAAAAATCCAAACTGTGTTGGAAACAACCCGCGAGGCTTTGAGATGCTTTTCTTCTACAACTGCTTTAGCTGTTCACAGCAACAATTAGAATCCAACCTCACTGCGTTGAGAACAGGGAGGGAGAGGAGCAAAATCATGTGTATTTTGGAGCTCAAACATCCAGTTTGAGAAAGGCAGCGGCACCAAAGACCTGTCACATCTCAGAGTCTTCGCGGGGAATGAATAATCAAACTTGTAAACTGGCTTGTAAGAACAGCTTGAAGGCTATGGTGAGAAACAAAGGAAGCTGCAGGATTGCCACACACCAGATAATAATTTTTCATTGCTTGTTTGTTTTGGAGTCCAGCGCTGTCCAGGAGCGATCAGCCTGTAATCTTGAGCTGTGAAAAGATGCAACTGAACAATCACCAGCCACCACCCCGGTCTGGTGCTGGATTTCCAACCAATTTAAAGAATGGCATCTTTAAGCCTTCTGGAATTGTGAAAAGGACGCAATCTGGGATGTGTCCTGTGGGACCCCTGCCAAGATCTGCATGTCTACAATATGGAAGTCAATTTGAAATAGTTAAACTCTCTGAACACCAACATCCGAAGGCTGAGGATTCTGAAACCTACAAATCCATGTTTTTCTTTCAAATGCTGCCTGAACTTTAACCTGTATATTTCAAAGGTAACCTTGGCATTTTTTTTTCTGATTTGCAAACATTATTTTTAAATTTGTGATTCTCTGAGCCTACTGATGCATTTCAACTTTTGCCAACCTATTACGTTCTAGGCGTGTTAAACTATGATGGAGGAGTCAGGAAGCACACTCTGCAGTTCATGCTTGAAGGCAAAGCAGGACTGGTTATCCCTGGATGCCATTTCATTAACAGCAACGCCTACCAGTGATGTCTTCCAGCTCTTCCTTCTTCTGAGCTGACCATGACCTAGCCGTGCAATATCATGCCAACCTTCTCCTTATCAATTTTTACCAGTGTCTGAGACAGAAAAGTGTGAGTTAACAACTGCAGGGATTGCGAAGAAGCACACGCCATGCATGGATTGCTTGCATACATTTTCAGGATTACACATCAAGGTGTCGATTTATGGGGCAATCTTTTACTCTTTAAAAAAAATCTAAATCTTTTAGACATTAATATTATGCTAAATTATATTCCCAAATTTTGGAATCTGACTAGTTTTGAGGAATTGCGATTATACCGGGTGTAGGGTATTGCTAAAAGAATTACTTGGAGAAATTGGAAAAGTCAAACTACTATAAGGAGTGGATTCAAGAGGTGTGTAATTTATCTGATTTTGAAAAGGCAATTTTATCTACTGCGTGAAAAATGATGCAATGGGGGCTTCTTTGGCATAGATTTCATGACATGTTATGAGAATGTATTCTCTTTCATTTAGAAACTTTTAAATATTGTTTAATATTTGATGGATACATGATATATTCCTTTTAGTAGACAGGTGGCTATCTAAATTTGTTTAATAAATATATATATATACACACACACATACAGTTTGCAGTCCCTTTTTGTCATTTGTTTCTTTTTATTTAATTACTACTTTTTTCTTGGTCTTTTTCCCATTTCTGTGTTGGCTTTTTTGTAAAACATTAATAAACAAACTTGTAAAAAAAATACGTATCAAGAACACTTTGCTGTTTGATATATCAGCATTGGAAAGGGCTATTTAGGCCGTGCCTCTGCTCTGGGTAAAAATCCAAATTAAACTAAATGTGGTGTAAGCCACGATACTAGCTAGCAAACAAGGCAAGATACAACTTTTATCTATTTGCACTGCACTCTACATGGGGCTGTCCTTGAAGATCACTTACAAGCTACAGCTGGTCTAGAACGCAGCGGCAGGAGCGACGGTGGGCACGCCTTAGTATGCCTGTGTGACACGACTGCTTTATGAGCAGTACTAGCTACCAGTGGGCTTCTGGGTGCAATTCAAGGTGCTGGTTACCACCTATAAAACCCTTCATGGCATGGGGCCTGGTTATTTGAGAGTCCCCCTCTCTCCAACAATATTTATCCATCCTATATGAATGGATATGTGGCAGGCTGGCCACACGCCAGGTCCCTTTGATTAAGCAATGTCATCTATGGGAACCCAGGAAGCGTGCCCTCTGGAACAGCATCCGCCCAGAGATCCCGCCCTGATGATATTCAAGAAGGCCCTAAAAATGTGGCCTTGGGGTAGGGTAGGTGCTGAGTCCTAATAGGATTTTATCTGTTTGAGGAATAGCTTTCTCTGGAGATACGTGGTGCTTCAGAGTCTTATGCAGTTGGGTGGCCTTCTCAGTTTACTAAGTAAACAAACTAACTCCCCTTTGCTGTTTAGTGAGATGGTAAACCGTTGGTTGGAGTGAGGAAAGGCTGGGTCTACTGCCTTATCCACAAATGCCTCCTTCTCTCTCCAGCTGAAAAGGTTTTGCTGCCCTGACTTTCCACCACTGAAATCCAACATCACGGGCTGGGTTCAGGCCACTCAGCTATACTGGTTACTGAATTCATCCATTTCCTGGATTTGCACCATAGTCCAACCCATAAAGTACAGTAATTAAGCAAGCTGTGTCTGCACAACACACTAAACTACAAAGCTCACCAAGGTTACTATGTTTGGCAAATAGAAACATGAGGTTTGTAAGTAAGATATTTAAGTAACCTAGTCTATGCAACACTGACAGTCTGCATCTCTTCCAGTTATTCCACAAGATTAAATAGTCAGATTTCTCTTAACCGAAAGTGCAGTTTACACATTGTTTCCTTACTGTCACATCTGTGCCTAAATTCCTAGAGTTTTGTGTTCTGCCCTAAAATACATAGATAAATCTTTTGAACAAATGGAAGTAATGCGGACAAGACGAGGACTTCCTGAACCCCAGGGGATCACATGATCTCCTCTAAAAATAAGTCCCCATCATCCCCAAAAGTTCCTGTTTATTAGTGGGTAGAAACTGAACCATCTTGGTGGAAACTGACCATCTTGGTAGATAAAGAAATCCCCTTACACGGCAAAGATGATAAACACACAAAATCATGTTCACCAGTGATTAAATTTACCCTTTTATTCTACCTCCCTCAAAAAAAGCTGCTCAGACACCCGAATCAGAGTCCATAGAAATCAAGGCAGTAAAGGACACAGGGAATTTTCTGAATTCACAAAACAGCAGGATTCCTCCCCCCCTCCCCAGCCAAATTGGGATGTCTGCTGTGCACCAACTAAGATACTTTAGGACTTTCAGTATGTTATTCAGCAGGTCAAACTACAATTGTCTCCCAAGTTCCAAATATTTTTTTCCATTCAGATTTGTTCTCAGTTCATTGCCTTTTTAGGGCTTCACACACCTGGATAGCAGAAGTGAAGCTTTACCCCAAAGTAAAGCTCTCCATGGGTCAGGCACGGAGAAGGATGAGCAAAATGGTTTTGTGATGTGTTCTGCATTTAACCATTAACAGGCCCAAAGTAGTAGGTGGGGTCACTAGACAAACACTAAAACCTTACTACATGTTTATGTACAGTTAAAATAGTCAATAACGTTATTCTCCAGTTCTGCTGCATTAAAACTACAATTTGGCAGCAACTGGAAAGTCACAGCGAGTTACACCCAAAGTTTTCAGGAGTCACAAACAACCCTGGACCTTTGTCATAGGCTGTTTATGCTAGAATAAACAGATATTTTTTATGCAAATAGCAAAATGGCATCTTTTGAAAGAAGTCCCCTTTCTTCTCCATGACGGGTCCCAGGCTTTACATGAAGCCTACCTACCCAAATGGAGGGTTGTGAATTTCTTAAAAAGAAAACAGCAAGGAGGATTTGCAGAATTAACAGCAGATCAGAGAAACATCCAGCTGCATTTCACAAGCTGGAACAAACAGGTAACCACCTCTGGCAGCCTGCCCACTTCCTCTCCAGAAAGAAGCCTTCAACCATACACACATCTGCTGTTTCCTGCAGAGCATACATGCTGAATGCACGGCCCCTCCTGCTGGGTGATACCAGCTACCTTCTGCAACCAATACTGCACGCCACTTCTCAAAACAAGAAAGTGCATGGTCGCATCAGGTTTATCCGTAATTCAAGTCTAGTTCACCAGCCCTGATCCTTCTTTGGATTTGCTGGGAACAAACTATTCTTTTCAACAAACCAGACCTTCTATATAAAATTCAAACCATATCGACTATTTTGATATCCAGCAACGAGTTATTTCTATCCTACTTTTCTTCTACAAAGCTCACAACCGCCTATGTGGGGCTATCAGATTATCTCATCAGATGCAGGCTGACTTAGCGTCAATCTAGTTGCTTTCAAACCATCCTCTGAATCTGCATCTCTTTCTTTGCATAAACAACGGCACCATTCAATAATAGGGCAGAGTTCTTCCATGCCCTTGGCTCAAATGCTCTGTCCTTTTAGCCGCTGCATGTGTTTTTTTCTAAATGATTTTATTGAAAGTTTTAAGAAACAAGAGTAAAAATTAATACAAACTAAAATAAAGTAAAAAGGGAAAAAGAAAAAGGAAGAAATAAAAGAGAAAGCCAAAGTGCTTCTAAAGGTAGAAGAAAAATAGAAAAGAAAGAAAAAAGGTACAAAGAAGTGGCTTCCGGTCTTCTTTACAGCAGTGAAAGGTACAATTGGAGATTTACCCCTTGCTCTAAAGTCACACTGTGATGCTCTTCTTTCTATAAACTATCCTATCTGATCATCAAAACCATAGATCGATCATAAGTTCATTTTTTTCTGTTTTACACAAAAAGTCCATAAGGGGTTTCCAGTCTGTGATAAACGTAGATATTGTCTTTTCTCTAATCAAAGAAGTCAATGTGGCCATCTCAGAAAGTTCCATCATCTTCACCAACCACTCCCCCATTGCAGATAATGCCCAGTCTTTCCATCTTTGGGCCTACCATCATCTCGCTAGCATGGGCTGGTGGAGAGGATGGCCTAAGTGATCCTTTCTGACTGTGGGATTCTACGGGATCGTTTAGCATACAGTCTGTGAAAACTGCTGCCAGCCTTGCTCTTCTGATTCTCAGGCAGATGAGATAAAGCCATCAACGTAATCCCAATCCCCTGAAATTGCAAGGCACACACAATTAAGATAAAGGTTCTCTCAAACTGAATTTGACTCCTAACGGCAACACGGACACATCTATGCTATACTGCTGGCACAGATGTGGCACGGAAGTGGCTTGCTGTTTCCTTCTAGGATTGGTGTTTTGACTTCCCCATCTAGCCTGTAGCTCTGGGACTCCCTGATGGGCTCCCATCCAAATAACAACTGGGCCTGAATCAGCTCAATATGGCAGATATTTGTGGAGATGGTCTTTAAAACAACAAATAACATGCACTGTACCTTATGACCCACTGGAAAGAAAAGCAAACTGCTACCCCAAAGATCCCCCACGTCCCACATATTGAGCCACTTTTGTGAGATAAAAAAGAAACAGAAAAACTACTGTTTCCTTATTATTGCTTATTCCTCCTCACTGCTGTGAGACTTCCAAGGAAAAGGTCTTTGGCTCACAGCAAACAGATGTTGGCCCAGCTGGAGGGACTGCTCAAGAAATTCCCAGCAAGGGGTTCTTGAAGCCCACAAATGTCAAGGGGCTGTTGCGCAAGAGCACTGAATGCTGGTCCAGAGAAGCACATGCAGGGAGTGACAGAGTGGCCTTCTCCAACATGCTGCAGATGAGGACAGACGAGAAGGCCTAGCAGCCAGTAGCTTCTGCACAGCAACAGCCAACATTGCTAAAAACAGGCTGAACTCACACCTCTGCTCAACTTCCATCTTAGTAATAACGGTGAACCTATGGGAGACACTTTAGGCTGCCTTATAAATAGCAATCTGCCAAAGTTCAAGTGAGTAAGAGATTTCTTTGGAAGCTTAGCAGAATTTGGGTTTTCTTTCCCTCTGGTCCCAAAAACTAAAACTAGGTATGCATAGACTGTTAAATATTAATCTGCAGGCTACGTTTATTTGCAAGAGTGAGTGTGGAAGTTCTCAAGGTGGTTGCAATACCATCATTCTATAGCTCCTTAAGCAGCTAAAAAGAAAAAAAAAAAACCGGAGTGAGCAAACCTGCTAAGCCTCTTTCCAGATGTTCAAGCTTGGGCTTTAAAGTGCTGAAGTCAAGGAGGGGACCATCATGGCTGCCATCTTGACTTTTTGACTATACCCCTGCAATCACCCTGGTCCGGAGGGTCTCATCTAAGCTTCCAGACAAGAAAGGAATTTAGCAGACCAACATTAGGGGAGGTCAGTAACGAGATTCATGGAGGCCAACCTGGCCAAATGCCACCTCAGGCCATGTACATTTGCTTGCAATTAAACAGCAAGTGAAGGAAGCCTTCATTTTTTCACAAACACTGGCTTATTCTTTAAGAACCTACAGACAAGCGCCTGTGCCAAAGCGCTAGACAAGCAATATCGGGAGTTCTGATCACTTGTGCTGTGACCTTCACAGCCCTCTTTCTCTTCCCCTTGGAGAAAAAAAAAGTCCTCTCTCCAAGAAGACATCTAGAGGGTTGCAACACAGGGAGTGCCAAGCAGGCAAACCTCCAGCTGTTCAGAGAAATGGAGGCTGATGGAATGTATTAATTGCATGATTAACCTAATTATCTGGACACTGAAGACATGGATTTTTAATTAGTACTACCAGAGTCACCATCACGGTGTCAAGTGGAGAAGGCATCACATCAGTAAACAATGATTTTGCAAACCATACAGGATTTGTCTTTGGTATTTAGTTTGGAGAAAATTAGCCTCAAAAATGCACCAATCTATACTGAAGTGGTGTATCATTTTGAGTCAAAGTTATGGTAGCAATGCAGCTCCTATGTAGGTGGGAGTCAGTGAAACGCAAACCAGGGATGCAATGCAGCTGGAACACAATTCAAAATTTCAGAACATAAAACAGCTCTTCAACATGGTAGGTAAAACTGATATTAAGAGACTGAAGAATAGCTAACTGGATTTATTTGTAAAAATTTGGTCCAATATGTTTATAAAATTAATTTGAAAATGCAATCAATTAATCAAACTGAATTAGAACTGTCAAAAATTTAAACATCCAGATCTGTCTGTTTCAAACTGTTGATTCAGACTTATGACTTGGGTCAAGATGAAAGTCCAACTGAATTGGACAAAACGGATTTTGCATCTGTGCAGAAAACCTTTGCATCAACTGGCTTGGATAGTTTGATGTGATAAATCATTTCAATGTACTGAATCATCAAAGCTAAATTGAATCAAACTGACATGAGAGATTATACTCCATCCACCCCAAACTAAATAAAAAAGAAAGCTGAGCAAAAACAAAATACAGAAATCTCTACCAAGGAGTACAAAGAAATTAGATTGCAGAGCAATTTCGCATCTTTAACTCAATGCAGTCAATGCAATTCTTGTAAGACACAGAACTGAAAGCAAAACAGAACCATGGTACTTCTACTGAGTAGAACAGGAGATAAGTTTGGAAGGAGATGAGGTATATCAAATTTGCTGATATAATCTAGTGTAATTGAAATTTTAATCAATTAAGCAAGTATCAGGTAGATAAGGGAAGTATAATCAGCTGGCAAGAAGAAAGTTATTTCTTCCACTTCCTGCCAAAACCTAGTTACAAATTGCCTTGCTTTGAGATACTGCTTAATTTGTGCATGCTTCTTCCTGCAACACAGTGGATGGAGATTCCTGGCAGCATTTCCAGACACACTTCTGTGGGGGCACACCCCACAGTCAATCCTAGGAACTGACTACCACAGACCTTATCCCATTCCCTGCCTTAAATAATTTCTTCTGTTAGCTTCCTCTTGATGAGTCTGCTGGGGAAACCCCTCTGTTTTTTCTCAGAAACAAGCAGGCTTCCTGGAAGCCAATGTGATGTTCCAGGCACAGTATTAACCTTTTTCATTCTCTCATTAGAAAAAAAAAACCCTAAAACCCATAATACTTTCCATGGGATGTAGGACAACCAATCTGACCTCATTCTGAATTCTTTTACATCAATGTTACACTCTAATACAATTTTCCCAAACTGCTTCAAAGTTATTTACCTACCAGCTTCCATCTCCTTCTGCCTACGTTATTAGGTGCCCAGGTGGACTCAGGAATTTGGAAAGCAAATGACATTCCGAAAGCTACAGCTAATGAAGAGATCATTATAAACCCAGCTATCAGATAACATAATTTAGGAAGAGCCCTGCTGGATATATCCAATGGCTCTGAATCTTTTTTCCAGTAAGCATAGCATAGATCAGCCTTCTCCCACCCAGATACCTTCCATATGTGTGGATTTCAACTCCCAGAATTCCCCAGCAGGGCCACTAATGAGAATTCTGGGAGTTTTGAAGTCTACATGCCTGGAAGGAACCCAAACTAGAGAGGGTGATTAGAGAGTTTTTATCCACCCCTCGATTACAGACTAATGGGTAAGGGACTTTTGTGTTATCTTTCTGGCTTTAACAAAAGCAGCAGTGAGGAAGTGGTGCCTTCAAAAGCTGCTACATTATAGTTTCCTGCAGTTCAAGCTGGCATGGCCAATGGTAAGGAGTACAGAGACTACAGTGCAGGAATCTTAAGAATGGGACTGGTTTCTCACCCCTGTACTAAAAAGGGAGCAGGAAAGATGCCTAGGAGAACAACCGTGGTGCTTCTGGAAGAAAGATCCCTCTAAGAAACAACTCAAGCAAAATACAACATTAAGCAAAGAAAACGCAGCCAGGGAGGCTTCAGGCCTGATCTAACAGATCAAGCTGCCCCAGGTATTCGATAGCAGCTGGCAAAGTTTTCCCCCCGCACTCCATTCCTGCTCCTTTGTTACTTTTTCCCCAGCTAACCTTGCCTGGGAGGACAAGGGCGCTATTTGCCTAACACTCTACCTGCAGTTTGCTCCAACTGCCTACATTCACACATCACACATAACCAGAAACTAACCATACACACAACATACCATGTCACCACCACCACCCCATTTTAGCCTGGCTTATAGTTCAACCCTAGCTGGAATGTCGCTTCAAGAGCACAATATTCTCTGAAGAGTGGCAAAGATCTCTGGTTTCATGTACCAGAGAAATAAACAAGGCAAAAATGCTACCCCGTCTGTTTATGGAGAGCAGTGTTGTGTCAGGCTTAACCCAAATGCATCTGGGGCTCTGGACAGTTTCTAGAGTGAGCACTTCCTCACTTGCTTAGCAGGAAAAAGAAAATCTATTAATAAACCAGTTCCCAGTACATGGTTTTATAATAAAGTCTCTGAATCCCAGAAGGACTCTTACAGAACATGACTGCTGGCTTAACGTAGGTTTACTGTAATTGGTTACTGTATTTACCCATTTTCTGGACTTACACAATGCCCTGAACAACCAAAGCAGCTGGATTAACCCAACTTGCTATACCAGGCACACACAGAAGCCTGACCCAGATTAACAATAACCAAACTTGGCATGTGTGAATGCAGCTGCTAGGTCCTTTTAACCACAACGTTGCAACTTGATAACTAATTTTACCTGCCTCCTGAAATTTCAAGGTGCATTCCTTCCCCAGCTGCCCTAAGGGCATGGCATGCAGTGCTTGGCTCCTGATTGGAAGCGGCTTTGTAACTGGACTTTAGCAGCAGCCTCCAGAAGCCGCATGCCCAAGAGCGCACGCACCGCACCGCCCAAGGTCCCGCGAGGCAGGCTACTCACCGCTGTGCGAACTGAACCACCGGGGTCCGAGGTGCAGAGGTAGTGCATCGGCCAGCGAGGCCCTGGAGCCCAGGTACAGCATCCCGTCTCTGTGGTGACCGCCTCCCGTCTCCTGGTAACCGTTGCCATGGGCGTAAGGGGTGGAGTCCGCGCCCGACCCGCCGCCTGGACCCCGCTCCGAGTCGCCCGCCGCCGCCGCCGCCGCCGCCGCCGCCGCGGTCGTGGTGGCCGCCGAAGCCGCCGCTGCCGCCGCGTAGAGACCGAAGGGGACGCTGCCGGCGCCGGCCGGCTCCATGCCGCCGATCCCCACGCCCACGCCGGCCACGGAGCTGACGGAGCGGCTGCGCAGCCCCATCGCGGAGCTACCGCCGCCGCCGCCGCCTCCGCCACCGCCGCCCGCGCCGCGGTAGTGCCCGAAGTGGGGGGCTCCCCCGGGCGGCGGCACCGCGCTGTCGTCGCTGGCCACCCCGGCCAAGGGGCCGCCGCGCGAGCGCCCCGCGGCCGTGGCGCCCGCCGTGCTCTGCTTGCCACCCATGCCGTGGAGCCGCCGAGGCGAGCCGAGCCGAGGCGAGCCGAGGGCCACTAGGCGCTCAGGCCACCCCCGGCGCTGGGCATCGTCTCGCGGCCAGCGGCGGCGGCCCCGCTCCGCCTCTCCGCCTCCCCCGGCCCTCCGAGCCGCAGCCGCCGCAGCCGCCGCCGCGCCCCAACGGGCGGCCCGCCGCGCCTCCCGGGCTCATCCACGGCGGGGGGAGCAGGGAGTCCCGCCCTACGGAAGGCAGCGGCGGCGGCGGCGCGCGGATCTCCTAGTGCCGCTCCGCATGCAAGCGGCGCGCGCCGGCCAGACGCGATCGGCCTCCGGCCAGGCAGCTCCGCCGCCGCTCGCTCGGTCCAGGCGCGCTCCGTCCGGCCGCGGGGCCGCCGCCGCTGCTGCAGCTGCCGCTGGTGGTGTTGGTGCGGCGGCGAGGGGTCTCCGGCGCGTCTGGCAGCCTCGGCGTCCCGCCGCCCGGGTCGCGCCCGCGCGTCTCCGGCCGTCCCCAGCCGGGCTTCCCGAGGGCTCCCGGAGCCGAGACAATAGAGCCGCGCAGAGCGCCTGCGCCACGGCTTCTCCGTCTCCTCCCCCCGCCGCCGCCGCCGCGGGATGGAGGCGAGGGCTGAGCGGGCGGCGGCGGCTCGGTGGGGTGGGGTGGGCACGCCTGCCCCGGCCGAGAGCGGGGGCGCCCCTGCCCGCAGACCGGGCTTGCCGGAGCGCCGCGCACCGCGCTGGAGAAACGCCGGGAAGCCCGGCCCGGCGCTGCCAACCGAGCTCGCCTGGCTCCCCAGCCAACGGGCTGCGGGAGGTGGTGCCAAGGCGGGCGCCAGCTGTGGAACAGAGGCGGGGTTGGGCCTTAACCGACGATCTCTCGGCTTTTCCGTTAACGCTCCGGAGTAGGAGCGGCGCTCCTGAACTTTCTGCCGCCGCCGCCGCCGCCGCAGGTGCCCAAGGCTATGTCCCTGCCCTGCTTCAGTGCCAAACGTCAGAGCCCCAGATAGCTTACAGGGGCTGGACCCTGGAGCAGAAGGTTTGCCTGGTCACTGGAGGGGCTGCACGTCCTGGCTTGTACTCGTGGAAACAGGGCCTGTTTTGGGGGGATGCAGGCTAAATGGGTTAGCATGTTGTGCCATCCGGTCTCCAACACAGCCTCCATCACAAGACGCATCAGCTGGAGAGAACATGGTGAAACTTACTTTTGGACCAAGATGTATCAAATAACCTTGTAAAACAGCTACATTATATTACATGTATGTTTTTAGCACATTTATAGCCTACCTTTTTTGCTGTGAAGAACAATATTTCTTCATCTCACATTTTATTTTATCTTCACAATCCAGGTAATTCTAGCTAACATCAGGAGATAGCTGGCTGGAAAGAGAACAAACCATAATTACAAGTGAGGCCCCCAGTCTGGTTTTCTGATCTGTGGCTAGCATGATTTATGAATCCCATCACGATAGCTTATGTATCTACTGATTTATAGCTTACTGTGACTACTACTATTTGTAGTTTAATAAACCATGGTTAACAAATATTATGACTTGGCACAAAATATGAATCGGCTCTTGTAGCGGTGTTTGCCCACCACTAGTGTTGAAATCTCATATCCAAAAAGGTTTGCCCACTACGGATATAATCGGTACACGATCCTTGTTGTGATCACCACATGGGTACGTACGTTCCAGAGGTAACCGTCAACCATCAGTCGAGAACCCTAACCCATGGGGGTGGGGGAAATTAAGGCAGCCCAAAGAAGTGGGCATAATCGATTGGCGCATGAAACTCACCAGCACGCAAAAACGGAACAAGAACCCACGATTCCTAAGTTACTTGATCACATCCTGAAAAACTTCCAGAGTTTAGCACATCTCTGTTTGGAGTTGCTCTTGCACTGGGATTGCACTTTTGCTCATGTGGTCTAAACTGGATGGAAGTAAGGATGGGGAAAAACCCTGTGTTTTATAAATCAAACCCTAGTGTGTCTGTTACATTTTTTTTTTCCTTGCTAGTGTTCAACATGCAACCAAATACAATAAACTGGTGTTTTATTCTTTCCAGTGTTGTCCAAACTTGGCCACTTTAAGATGAGTGGACTGGGGAATTCTGGGAGTTGGCTAGGGAATTCTGGGAGTTGAAGTCCACTCATCTTAAAGTGGCCAAGTTTGGACAACACTGTTTTATACATTAAAATTGAGATGTGTTGCCTCCTGATGAGTAACACATAAAGGGGTGTCTTCCCTTGCCCAAGAGTGTTTAAAGAGGAAGCCATTTATGTATAATGAATCCTGATTTGGCTCCAGATCCTTTGCATTCTATTTTGTATTTTGCATCATCTGGACATGTGGCCATCATTCCCTACTTCTGCAATAAGAGAATGTTGTCCTTTTCTAGGTTTTTCAGCAGATTAGTGTAAGAAGCAAGGGTGCCATATTGAAGTTAATTCACCCAATGTAATTCCTTTGCATCTTTAAAAACACAACCCAGAAAAATCACACTTGCCCATTTTGATGGTTTGCTGCCAAGTCAAATCTTGACAGTATGGTCTGGGATTGCAAAAAACGACAACATCAACAACAAACAAACAAAGGCTGGAGGGGAAGCTGGAGCAGAATAATTTTTCAACCAGTTCCTTTACAGTGGGCCCCACAAGCCTTCACACCAAATTCAGGTAAGGGGTTCTGCTAAAGCTCTGCTGATCACTGGCAGCAGAGAAGGGACTCTGTCCATTTTACTTGTGCTCTTCCAGACACAAGAGCCTTTGAAACATGTGATGGTACAAACCCCAGGAACTCCTTGGGCTCGGATGCTCGCTGGGCCGGCAGGCAGCAAGGAGAGTTGTGTCCCAGCTTGCAAGAGGCTGATTTTATCTAGGAGTAAAGGGAAGGGCTGCAAGCCAAGGTCCAGGGATGCCTGCTTGGAATGTAGCTCCTGGTGACCAGTCATTTACAACACCCCTCATTCTTTGCGCAATTAACTTGTGGGATGTAATTGAAGTGGCAATTGCAAACTTTTAACCAAAGTTATATTGTGCGCTAATCAGGAATGGAAAGATTCATGTCCCACATAGGTAAAGACTGACTAAAATCCCTGTTCTCCCAAAGTATAATAAGAGGGTTGACAGAACCCTTCCCTGCCTATTGTGTCTCTGCATGAGTCAGCGTTAGAGATACGTATCATCATTGGGAAATATGTCCAGAAGAATTGTGCAAAAACACAGGAGTGGCATGGATAAGTTCCTTCCAGAGATGGAAACAGTGTCATTAGTACAACTTAATCCAGGTCCACTTCTGTAACTCAAAGCAGACCCAGGATTTGATTCCAGTGTTTGTTTTGGATTGACTGATTGATTGGGAATCTGTATATGGCCACCTATCTTATATATATAATGATGGGTGGCTAAGAGTAATTTATTTATTTTTATTGTGCCTTTGAACTGTGGTGCTGGAGAAGACTCTTGAGTCCCCTGGACTGCTAGGAGGTCAAACCAGTCAATCTTAAAGGAAATCAACCCTGACTGCTCATTGGAAGGATTGATAATGAAGCTCAAGCTCAGATACTTTGGTCACCTAATGCAAAGAGAGGACTCTTTGGAAAAGACCCTGATGCTGGGAAAGATGGAAGGCAAAAGGAGAAGAGGACGGCAGAGGATGAGATGGTTAGATAGCATCACTGAAGCAATGAGCATGAAACTGAGCCAACTCAGGGAGGCAGTGAAGGACAGGAAGGCCTGGCATGATGTGGTTCATGGGGTCACGAAGAGTCGGACACGACTGAACGACTGAACAACAACAATTTATTTATAAATCAAATTTATATCACCACCCAACTCCCCCACAAGGAGGGATTCTGGGTGGTTAACAACCAAACAGTTAAAACCAATAAAAAGATAAATAGTACAGCATAAATACAATTATTAAATATGATAAAATCCAAGCGATGGTAGTATTGTTGCAGCCTGGGACCAGATAATATTGGTCAGGTAGGACTAGGGAACCAGCCATCCCCAAAAATTCATAAAAAGAAAAAAAATACAATTAAATCTCTAACACAAAAGGCAAAACAAAGTTAAAATAACTATAATGCAATAGCCAAGGCACCATCACAGACTCATAGCACACCTACACCCATACTGGGCTTAACTAACATCCTGGTCCAGTGTTTGAGGGAACAGCCACATCTTCACAGCTCTTTCAGAGGGGTCAGAGCCCTTTGGATCGCAGGGGAGAGGGTGTTCCACAGGGCAGGTGCCATGACAGAGAAGGCATTAATGTTAGGATTCAGCTGAGCAGAGGTAAATGGAAATCAGAGCAAGTGTCAAATGAACTGGGTTTAGGGGCCTGAGTCCTTGCTGTGTGGAGTCCAAAATGTCTCTGGATAGCTTTCTCGGCCTTGTCTCCAGATGGGAAGGGCTGAGCCGTGGCAAGGCAGGTGGGGAACTGGAGGTCCATGGTAGAACATCTGCATTACGCAAGTGGGATAAAGTGCAGCCCCGGAATCCTTGTTTTGTAGGTCTTAAAACCTTCTGGCTGTGATGGCTGAAAATTGATGGCATGGTTCCTGGTATTATGAAGTGGGGAACAGATGAAAATTATAATGTAAACTCCTAAATAGTGATACCAGATAACAAACAGATAAAACCTCCCAAATTCCCCTCAAATGCACTCCCACTTAATGTATGATGCAGCCCCAGCCACCTTGCAGTCCTCTATCCCCACCTCTCTCAAATTTTCAGAGCTCTGGGCCATCAAAAGTTTGTCCATCCTTGCTTTTCAGGAAAAGGCCCAAATTTAATCCCTGTGCCTCTAAGAGTGGGGCATGCCCACACCCGAACCTGGAGTCGCTGGTGGAATTCATGCTGCATTGCATCATTACAGATTGGTTTGGGGTTAGTGTATTACAAAAACCCAGCTATTATGATTTATCTGCCATGGTTTATGGCTGGGTTGTATGAACCAAAGCAATTCAGGTTTATTCCTTAAATCATGGTTTTAAAAGTCATTATTTAACATAATCGGTGGCAAGTGGGTGCAAAAGGCCTTCCTTTTGCTCCAGAGAAAATTAAAACTAAACCAATCCCCAGCCTTGCCCCACAGCCGCTTCCCATGCAAGCTTGATCCTTTAGCTTCTTCCAGCATGAACAATATTGACCCATGGTCAGATACATAGTGTTCACACAAACTTGCCTAACTGAGACAAAAGTGCAGTGACTGCGCTCGTAAGTGTGCTAAGCTTGGTTTTAATCTACAGGAGAGGTTTTGTTTTTTGTTTTGTTTTTTTAATGGCTTAGCCTGTTGTGCAAACCCAAAGACAAAGTCGCGCATGGAAAGAAAAGAAGACCAACTTGGAAGCAGCTGCCTTAAGTCCTGAAAAGCAGGGCATGGATCGAAATAAACAAACCAACGTTGGACCACGACTCCCATGATTCCTAGCGGAGCGAGTGGAGGTTCTGGGAGTTGGAGTCCAACCCTGATGGAAGAAACTAGGCCGGTCTCTCGGCTCCGGCCCCCTTCAGCGTTTAGAACTACGCCTCCCGGCAGGCCCCGCGCTCCGTGGCGACGTCTTCCTGGCCGCAGCCCCCTCAGGGCAGTCAAGATGGCCGCGCGCTGGAGCAGCGAGAATGTGGTGGTGGAGTTCCGGGACTCGCAGGTACTCGGCGCCGCGGAAACGCGCAGCCTTGTCCCCGGTGGCCTGCCGGCGGAGCTGCCTCCGGCCCCAGTTCCGTAGCGCTCGGGAGTGGGGGGCATCCTGGCCGCGCCTCCCCCCGGGGGATGCGGGGAGCGCGCTGAGGTCGCTGCCCGGCGCCGTCTTGCCCGGTGCTCGGAGGTGGCTTCGCCTGCTGCCGAGCGCCGCCCCCCTCCACCCCGGCACCTTTCAGGCGTGCTGGACTACAGCTCCTATCATCCCCAGCAGCGGGGGGAGGAGCAGCAGCCGTGGTTGGTTCCTCTCGACTGCAATAATAATAGTAATAACAACAACAACAATAATTCTAATGCAGCTGCCCATTCCAACGGACTCTGGGCTGCTGGCAAGATATACTGATTAAAACAATAATAAATTAGATTTAATGCAGCTGCCATCTAATGGACTCTGAGTGGCTTACAAAATATAATACTAATTAAAACAATTAAAAGGATAAAAATGGGGCAAGGGCAGCGCTTCCAGTCTTTTCCTTCTCCCTCACCACCATCTCCTCGCATTATTATTAAAATTACTTATTTCTGAGTTTTATTATAAGGACACCCCCCTTTCCAAGGGGCTTGGGAAACAATGTAAACATTTGTAAGTAAAGGTTACTTAAAAACAAGCCAGACGAGACCTGGGGTATTTCCTCTAGAGTGGTTTTTCTTAAAACTGGAGGGTAATTTGGGCATAAGGGGGACGCGGTGGCGCAGCGGCTTAATGACGCTGAAAGTTGCCGGCCAGAAATGGTCGACACTTCAGTGGTTCGAGTCCAGCCTTCGCGTTAGCAGGGTGAGCTCCTGTTTCCTCCCCAGTTCCTGTAAACCCAACAGTTCGAAAACTCACGTGAGTAGATAAATGGGTACTCTCACTCCGGTGGGAGGAAAAATGCTGGCGGCGCCTTGCAAAAAAGGAGTTGGGAGCAGTTGCCGGTAAGCGCGAAAAACCGCACGTGCCTGAAAAGGGCGTGAAGCAACGGAAACCCCGCCTCCTGTGCTTGCCAGCTGGGCTCTGCTCTAGGAAGGAGGCTCTGGCAAACCACTTCCGAAACAATTGCCTTGAAAACTGCAAGGACTCGTCCAAGCAGTCACTGCAGAGTCGGTAACGACTGAGCGCAGATTAAAAAAAAAAAAAAAATTGGGCATATCCTGGGGGTAATGGAGCAATTTGTAATTGCTGGTTTAGGAGTCGAGGACCCATTTGGGGCAGCTGCTGCTGTGACACTTGTGTAAAACAACAAAGTCTTTTTTGGGTGTGGGTGTACTAACATTATTCAAGACCGGGAAAAGGAATAATTGGGTTAAACAGTTTAAGTGCTACTGTTCTGGGGTCTTTGGCAACAGCCTACAGGGAGTTAACTTGAGGCAGATTTCTGCTGTAATTATTGTTTGCTCCCCCCCCCACTTCTTTTCGGGCCTAGGCTGCCCTTGACTCTAGCCACAGGCAAAAGTTTAAGAACTCACACATGCTAGAAAGCGGGCTTACATTAGGCGGTTGTGTTAAAAATTGTGGAATTCTCGGGCATTTTTAAAATTCTGGCAGGATTGCTGTGGCAGATGTTTTATAGGTCAGATCTGTGTGGATTGGATTGTCAGTTGATCAGTTCCAACATGTGCATGAAAAACATTACTAAGATATTTTGATTGTTGTTTATATTCCTTTCCCTGTAGTGTACATCTTTCCTACAGTAATGCTACAGTATCTTACAAACTAGGGCCTTGTCTACCAAAAAAAAAAAAGATGTGTTGTGAGGTACTTATTAGTCTTTAACAGCTAGTGTTTGTAATTGCTGATTAAGTTTAATAGTTTAAATAATTCATAGTAAGCCGTACAGATTTCTAGATGTATAATATCCCCATAAACAGAGGCCCATAAATCAGGCACCAGGGAAGATACTTAGTGGCTGGATTTGCACATTGCACCTGGCTCTTTGCATTTCATGTGAATCAACCTTTCTAGCTAATAAGACCTGATTTATGGCTTAGTGTAAGGAATGAACCTAGCCAACTCTGGCTTACTCAACAAATTTTAGTTAAGTCATGATATAGTTTGATGTGTGATGTGATACATGGGCTGAGCTCACAGTTATGGCTAAGCTGTACATCCTATTATTTACAAGCTGCAACAGGGGAGCAAACAAAATTGTAGTTTAGCATGGTATGTGAATTAAGCTTCTGTATTGTCGTGTTGAGAAATGTACTGAGGCATGAGATATAAACCATCTCTTTAAGCTGTCTTTGAATGCTGGGTGCTACTAGTGGCATCAAATGGTAATGCACATCACTCCTATCTGTTTCCTTCAAAAGACCATGATGGCAAGAAGAAGTCTGAGAAGTAAATGTTCTAAAAAGGGGAATTTCATCACTGCTAAAACTTGGCTCACACCAGCCAGAAATCCATTAGGTAGAATAACATTACCATTATTCTGGGCAGATGGAATCTGTACATTGTTACAGCTGGATGCTTATTGAAGATTTATTCAGTTTGATAAATAAACCCTTATTTTCCAGTTTTCTTGCTAATATCATTGGTACATTTACGCATGATACTCAGGATAGTTACAAGACTTCGTAGCTATATGCACAAAGTATACTAAGCCTGGTTAGTTTTAACTTTGTTTAAATGCAGTCTGCTTGCTTATTTATGGTTTGTGCATATCAAGAAAATGGGTATGTTTAATAGCCAAGTTAAGCATATATAAATTTCATCAGTCTCATGGCAGTGCCCTTGGGAGAAATAGCCACTCTCCCAAGATAGATTACAGACCTTATGCTTAGTAATCAGATGTTGGTCTTGTTGGATGGGGGCAAAGACTTTGTTTTGATAGGGAAAAAAGGTTCTTTTGGTTTTGTATGACAATATTTCTGTAGCTTGTTAAAGAGACCAATAAGAGCCAAGGCTTTCTAAATAGATTATAGAGCTATAAAAAATTAAGACTTCATAAATACAATTGGAAGTAATATGTAATAGTACTTCAGCCAATTTCCATGAACGTAGTTTATTCTTGCTCATGCTACATAGCTGTAGTAAGATTCTACTTTTAAAATAATGTTTGCTATTTTATTTTTGTTTACTGCTTTTACTTGCACTGAGTTGGAAAATATGCTCAGAATGCATCTATCAAAACAGATGGGAAACTGTGGTTCTCCACAACAATGTCCTGCTCTCACTGCAGTGGGCTCAGCTGAAGGCCATATAAAGTGATCGTGTTCATACAAGATACTAAGTTCAGGTTTGGTTGTTGTAGGTTGCAAGCCCTGATTTCCAGAGCTTGCACCTATAGCCCTTTCATGTTTGGATGATGCTAGAAACTGCAGAACCATATGTGAGGGGATGGGATGGTAAAATGAGAGTGTGTGTTTATTAGTCAAACTGTTTAGCTTAGTATTGTGTGCAAATACAGCCAATATGCAGTATTCAAAGGCTAATGCTTTTTTATAGGTTATTGTGCCCTGTAAAAGTACATTTGCATAGCATGAGCCTAGCTGACTGCATCTGCTTGTAGTGGGATTCAGGTCTTTTTTTTTTTTTTTACATTCTGTTAGAATGGCAAACTTAAAGGTATGCAAAAAATTTTAAGGACAAGATGTAACCTTGGAGCATCTATTCCAATTTCAGAATAGGCAGTTTAAATGTGCACAGGTTCAGCTTTGAAATTGGCCATTCCAACCTCCATTGATTCAAGATTGGGCCACTTCCAGTATATTTGGAATGGCTCTTCTTGAAACATTTTATACATCTGTAGGTAAAAATGAGTCAAAATGTGTAGCATGATTTGCGTTACAGACGCTAGAGAAAAGGCTCTGTGATGTTTATAGTATACTGCAAACAGGCAGGCAGCCGGCCCCCACCCTAGGACACTGTTGGAAATATATTACTGCCTACATGGATATTCATTATTTGGGAATATTATGGTTGTGTGAATGGATTCATTTCCCAAACTTCAAAGCGAACATTATAGCCTACTTGGAAGTATCCAAGAAAGACAGTCAGAATCTCCTCCCAAATGTATTGTAAAATTCAGGATTGAGATAAACTTGTGGGAAAATAGGATGTGTGACAAATTCTCAGTTAAAGTGAGTTGCTGGTCTGTTGATTGCTCTCTTGGAAATAGATCATTATGGTGAAATATGCAAGGATGCCAATCTTTTTAACTGCCTAGGATACTATCTGATAATGAAGACAAGAGTGAGAGCTTTTGTTTCCCATCCTGTAGGGCTGTGGAGAGAAGGACGTGTCTATCCATTTGAGGCATATGTAGAGATTAAAAAATGCCTTTTGTATGGTTTCTACACATTTTGCAAAAATAAGAGCCGAAAACTAATAATCCAATCTTTTAAATACACTACTGTAGTCATTTTTATTTGTGCGGGGGTTGTATATTGGTGATGAGAATATTTCTCTTGATTCTCTAAAATAAACATTTAAAGCTGGTTGTACTTCTCAGTGACCTTTGGCGGATCCAGAATGGGGATGGTGCTTATGCTCCTTGATTTCTCAACGGCTTTTGATACTGTTCACCACAGCATCCTTCTGGATGGACTGCAGAGATCAGGAGTGGGGGGCACTCTGTTGAACTGGTTCACCTCCTTCCTTGGTGGCTGTTGACAGGAGGGGAGAGATTGTGCCTCAAGGTTCTATGCCGTCGCCTCTCTCTGTTTAACTTCTACATGAAACCATTGGGTGAGGTCATTCATCAGTTTGGGGTTCAGTATCATCAATATGCAGATGATACCCCAATGTACATCTCAACCCCAGGCTGTGAAGGTACTAAGTCAGTGTGTGGAGGTTTTCTGAGTGTGGATGGGAAGGAACGGCTTTTGGCTCAATCCTAAGAAGTCTGAGTGGCTGTAGCTGCTTGGGCCCCCTGGCTGAGATCATTTTCAGTGCTGGTCTTGGATATGGTTGCAGTTCCCCCTTTGAGAGTGGTGCACAACTTGGGGATCCTCCTGGACTCACAGTTGCTGCTCCATGAACAAGTGGCAGCTGTGCCCAACAGGGCCTTTGCACAGGTTCATCTTGTGTCCTAGCCTGTTCCTTGATCAGGAGGCCCTTCAGATGGTTACTCACAACCTTGTCATCTTGCGACTTGATTATTCTACCCGGATGCTACAGCTGGTTCAAAAGGAAGCGATGCAGGCAATAACAGGCAGTTCTCATTACACCCGTGTGTCATTGCTGCTACACAAGCTGCGTGGGCTACCATTTGGCTTCTGGGTGCAAATCAAGGTCTTGGTTGTCAGCTATAAAGCCCTTCATGCCAGAGGGCCTGGATCTCTGTGGGACTGCTGGTCTCCAGTCGTTTCTGCCCACCTGGTATATTTGGGCAGACTAGGTGTGCTCCAGGCTCCCTCAAACATCATCTTAAGGGACCAAGGAAGCTGGCCTTCTCT
Organism: Python bivittatus; assembly: GCF_059951505.1. Lineage (NCBI taxonomy): Eukaryota > Metazoa > Chordata > Lepidosauria > Squamata > Pythonidae > Python > Python bivittatus. The sequence continues at coordinate 1,539,163 of NW_028277042.1, read as the reverse complement.
GTTGGAGCGCCTGCCCTCCAGAATAGCAACCCCGCCAGAGTATGGCACGTACTCTCTTAAGAGCCTTCTGTCGCTTTACTCCCAGGCCTGGGATAATGCGTTAGTTATTAGAGCCCCTGCCATTTTTTTTTTTTTTTTACTGTTATGGCTGTTTTTGTCTGGGCTGTTATGCTGTGTGGTTATGTTTTTAATTGTTTTTAATTGTATATTGAATGTTATAAGCCACCCAAAGTCTTTTGAAGTGGGGTGGCTATAACAAACCTAATAAATAATACTAACATTTTAATTCTGTTTGACCCTATCCAAATGCTTCACTGTGACAACCTTTCTACATTTGCATTTCCAAAAACTCAGATCAAATTGTTCTACATTGTGGAAAGTTTATCTTCTTGTTTACAATTAACATTCTCTGTAATTAAGCCTGTTTGCAGACCTGTAATAATGTTACTCAGCAATAGTTGGCATTATTGGCAGGAGAGGTCAGTGCTATGATTAGGATGGAAGAAATAGGTTGTGGCAGTAATATTCTTTTGAAGAACTGTTAAGAGCCTTCTCTTAAATTATCTTGACGATAGTTTCACTAAAAGGAACAATGTAGATTGATCTAAATTGTGATTAAAAGCAAGCAAAGATTAAATTAGCAAGAAAAGTAAAATTTCCCATTGTACTTATATTTTTCTGAATAATAGTACAAATTTCACTGTTAAATCAAGGTTGCTTATATCTAGAGTTTTGCATATCTTTTCATCCTTGCAGTTAACTATTATGGCCCTCTTCTTCACAGCATATGAGTATGTGAATTACTTACAGAGGAATTCTTTGGAATATTCCTATATACGGTTGATCATAAAACCAAAACTCATGTTAGTTTAAGAAGTTAAACAAGGGGAATATAGAATATATATAATGTACAATTCCTTCTTCTTTATCTTGGCGTACTCTAGCCATGTCTTCACAAATAAAGAAGCAAAAAGTTAACTATCCATGACAGATAAGTCTAAATAAATGTCAATAATTATGAAACAGGCCAGAGAAGTGACTTTCATTTGGTGGATGTTAAATGCTCAGTGGCTAATATGTAAACAATAATATTAAGGAAATGATCAAATCAGAATTTTTCTTCACTGACTCAGCAAAGCTTTTTTTAACTTAATGCAGCTGAAAAAGTCCTTGATTCAGTTTAAAGATTAACATCAAGGTTAACATTTCTACATCTTCGTGGATGTTAAAACTAATTATTAAGAAAAATGTAATATTTATATGTGTAATTTTATTTAAATAAACAATCTTTGTATTTTCAAAACTTTTTTTTACAAAATTTGAAGGTGGACCTACAGGCACAGAATATAAGTGGGAAGTTTTGGAATGGGCAAGTATGCAGTGGGCTCTCACAAAACGTCTGGCAGCCTATCACAGACAGTGTGGGAGGTGGATTACTCAGTTTGCTCTCCCACAACCTCTGAAGCATCCCAAGGGGTTCTCTGTAGCTCAAGTTAGTTTGCTCTCTTTTGTGAGGTAGATGAGCACATTTCTAAGCAGCACACAGGGCTGGAATGATCGATCACCCATTTAAATGTTGGGGCCCATTGGAAGTCTGGAGGATTTTTGAAAATGAAAGTGATGCTCATGACCTGCTAACTTCCTATTTATTGTTTTAAATTAAAATAATACTTTTAAACATCTTTATGTTGGTAAGGTGTCAGCAAGTAGGTTTTGTGCCCAGGGGTACCACACTGGGGATCCTTGGTCTAGATCGTGCCTCCAGAGCTGAGAAGCATCTGCCAGACAGGGCCCACAAACCTAGCCCAGGTGGGACAGAGATCAGATGGTGGAACTGAAGTCCTGGGGGACTGCTTAGAGCCATATCCGTCCTTCTGGCCCTGGTTTTGTGCAGGTACAGGCAGGACTATACTATTCTTGTAAATAGCTTTAAGCTGCTTTGAGGCTCACTGCAACCAAGACAAGGTACAATGATTCAAAACAAACGTGTCACAGGCTCACCTAGGCAACTTGTCCTCTGTTTTCTAAAAGCTCAGGCCTGCAGAGCCTGATTGGCCTCTTGAAGCAGAGAGCATGTGAAAATGGCTCTTGTGGGTGGTTTGCAGCAAAACCTGAACATGTTCCTGGGGCTCCTGTAACCATATTTTATCTTTGCAGTAGTCTCTTGAGGTAGAATGAGCTAACAGTAACCAGCTCTCAGTCACCCATTTAAATTCATTTAGGAGGGATTTGAAGTGGAGGCCTCTGGTAGCGTCTAACACTGGCTTTCAGTTTCTCAGGTAAATAATATTCTGCCAAACACCCTGGTGTGTGATAGGGAGAGGCTGATTTTGCTGAAAGCAACAGTTGCATGGGATAGTCTTGCTTGAGAATGTACAGGTAGCTTCTGTTTCAGGATGGATTGTGGAGGATCAGCATCATCTTCCTTTATCACATGCATTTGCATTGAAAGATTCAACAGCCATGGCTTAAACAGAACTCTCAGGATGGAGACAAAAAACAGATTATTAAATGGGGAGAGGCCGCCACCCCTAAAGAGCTAAAATTTGAAGTCAGGTGTGCATAGGTTTCAAATTCCAGCCCTCTTGAATGTAAAAATTACTTTGCATTTGAAATACTTTGCATTTGAAAATTACTTTGCATTTGAAGAGTTTGAATTCTAGTTGTGAAGGAGAAAGGGCTTTTTCAGTCTTGAAACAGGGTGCTTCAAATTCAAAATGGTTTCAGGTCAAAGTGTGTTGCACACTGCTATTTGGAGGGTTTGAGTTAGAGCACTTTGAGGAAGCAATTTTAATTCTGCATGACTCAGAAGCAGATGATTTATGTATTGGCAGCAATGGGTTTCTGTTCGTTATTTTTTGCTCCAAAACAGCTTGCAGTAGAATTCTGTTTATATTTAGAGTAAGGCAATTTCTGTTGATATCAGTGAGATCTTTTCCCCAGTAGATGAGGATAGGATTGTGGCCATAATTGTCTTTTTAGCAAATGTGTTATTGTTGGATTGACTTTAATGATTCAGCCTCACACCCTCCCATCAAATATGCTGATTTAACAGTATTTTCCCCCTGATTATTAGATGTATTATTTATAATTTAAAAGAAGGCAGTGGCAGCATATTTTTGTATTGTTGTCAATAACACTACACATCCATATATACGACCACAATAGGAGCTGGAAAATTTGTTGTTAAGCAATGTGGCTGTTAAGCAAGGCATCACATGACCGCACCCAATTTTACAACATTTGTGGTGGTTGTTAAGCAAATCACCATGGTCGTTAAGCAAATCATGCGGTTCCCCATTGACTTTGCTTGTTGGAAGCCAGCTGGGAAGGTTGCAAATGGCGATCATGTGATCCCGGGTCATTGCAGCCATCATAAATACATGCCGGTTGCCAAGCGCCTGAATTTTTTTTAATAAGAATTTTGTTAAGTTTCAAACAAGAATAAAATACACAAAGACATCAAAAGAAAAATAGAAAAGAAAGAAATAGATAAATGTGAGGAAGAAAAGAAAAAAGAAGAAACAAAATAAGAAAAGAACAACTTCCGACTTTCTTCAGTACAGTTATAAGTAAAATAATACATTAACTTCTTACTCTAGTAATATCAATAAAACACAATATTTCTGCAGCAGAAACAATTCTAAATATCAAATCTCAAAGTCAAAATTTAATTTCTTTCCGTTATAAGCAAAAATCCCAAGAGCAGTTTCTAAATAGAAACAAAGCTAAAGAACTTTACACAGACATGCTATCCCAAGGTCCTTACCAACATGTGAAGTATCAGTTGATCTATCGTTATTAAGCACCTAAGTCTGTTTATTTTCTAGAACAGTAAAATCCATAAACATTATCATACAATCCCAGTCCAAAAATAAATTCCATATTACCAAGCCAAGATCATAACTTGTACATTTTAACCTTGGTCCCTTAAGTCCACTTTAAATTCCTTTTTCTTCTTCTCAGGGAAAAAGACATTTAGTCTTTTCTTCAAGTGAAATCTCAAGTAGTAATTTCTTGTCACTTTGTCCTTTTTTACTGTCAGACGTCTTCAAAGGTTTAATAAGTCCTTCCTGTGCATCCAAAAAAGAAAAATCTCCAAAAGACTCTTCTGCTGTATGGTCTGGATATTGTCAAAAAAAAGTTCTCTTGTAAATTTGGGCTTTATAAAAAACTCTTTGTCTCCAGGCTCAAGATAAACTAAACCATCCAGCCCTCCATCCGATTCCAGATCTCTTATTCCAGTTCCCTGTTCTGAAGATTCCCTTACTTACTACTGTATAACATCGTCAGTATTCTTATTTTCAATATCCAATTCGTTTGCAAATCAATATCACTATCTAATTCTTTCTCAAAGGCTTCAAATTTAGTTTCTATCACTTGTAGAATTCTAGTGGTGAAATCGTCCAGGAAATGTGTGTCTCTTTAAATTCCCTTTGCTGAACTCCAGCCATAACAAGCTGCACTCACAGAAAAAAAAAAAGGGGGTAAAAAGCAAGGTCTCAGAGTACTTTTGTTTACAAAGCTCCTCCAATCAGCATCTCAGCAAAGTAAAAAAAAAGCAACTTTCCCACAAAAATCTTTAACCAGCAATTTCAAGCTCCAATTCAACAAAATTAACTTTTTAAAGTCCCCCCAAAATTCACTTGTTTCATAAAAACACCCAATAATTCAGCCCTTCGACTCTTTGCTTAATATATAGATCCCAAAGTCCAAATCAGTTTTTTTTAAGTAAGTGTTGAAAATATGAAAAACACCAAGAAGAAACACTTATCTGTTGCCGAAAAAAGCCTCTCTTCATCTAAGAGTAACAAGCCATTTAAAATGTGTTTTAGAAATGGGGAGGTTGGTTTTAGTGTTCTAAATTTTGGCTACGCCACAGCCTCAAACAGGACGGAAAAGTCCTGTCTCCTAGCCATTCACCACAAGTTGACCACAAAGTCTTCTGCTTCGGGGTCTCCTTGCAAGAAACGGATTGATTTTATGGATTTTCCTTTATATCCAGAGAATTCTTCAGACTACAGGGATCCTGCCCTACCCCCCACAGCTGTGGCATTGATTCCCAAGCAAAGGAATCAGTCAAGCTGCCATTAGTCCCCCACCAGCACCTGAATTTTGATCATGTGACCACAGGGATGTTGTGACAGTTGTAAGTGTGAGGACCGGTCATAAGTCACTTTTTCCAGCACTTTTGTAACTTCAAGCAATTGCTGAACAAATATTTATAAGTCGAGGACTAACTGTAGTCACCAGGAGTTGAATGCTACTTAAGGGCGTCTTTGCTACTTTTAATGTATTATTTATAAGCTGAGGGAGTTCATTTCTCTCTTATTTTCACAGGCAACAGCAATGTCAGTAGACTGTCTCGGGCAGCATGCAGTGCTTTCTGGGTGAGTGCTTAAACCTTCAGGATGGAATTGCAGTTATTACTGGCAACACCTGGGCTGGTATGTGCTAATAGGTACAGAGGGAAAAAGGAAATCTTGTCTGAGGTGGGTCTTCATGTTTCCCAAAGCTTCATCTTCTCAGTGAGATGGAGGAAAAGGAAACTGAAACACAAGCAGAAGCCTGATGAAGAGTGATCCAAAATAAGACTCCATGACTCCAACAGACCCATCAGTTGTCTCTCTAGGGAATTCCTTAGCAGGAAAAGTCAGGCGGAATCTGGTAGCAGCGTTTCAGACTAACTCATTTAATAAAATAGCTCATGAAAGCTTATGCCGTTTCATAAAATGTGTTAATCTAACTTTGCTACGAAACACAAAAGTTCCTACCGTACTCCTCCTGATTTCTGGCTGCCATAGACTAACCTGCCTCTCTCCCTTCAATCCCTAGCAGGAAGTGATAGTACTAAATATTCCCCATTGTCTGTCATGCCCTGTCTCTGAAGATTTAGCCTTCATGCCAAGTAGGACAAATCTTCCTTGACTTCATGTGACGCCTTCTCTACAAAGCTTCTGAAGTCATCTCCATCATTTTATTTTGTGGGAGTGACTTTCACACATTGGTTGTACTTTGGATGAACAAATACTTGCCCTTCTTTACATGGAACTTACACCATCTTCCCATAGAAGGTTCCTCAGTTCCTTTCCTTTTGAATGAGAGTATGAGAGTAGAGTTGCCCAATAGTATACAGGCAACCCCTCTTTTTTGTACCTGTTGAGAGCACCCCCCCCAGTTTTTGCCCCTGCATTTTGCAGCAAAGCCACTTTTTAACTTTTTGCCTCCACAGAAGCTTAATAACCTATTTTTCACTTAAGACCACTACAAACCTGAAACCCCTCCATAATAAGGTAGGTTGAGAATTTTTCATCACACTCTAGTTATGTCAGTATCTTATTAGGCACACCCACTATAGCCCTTGGCCTCCTGTCAAATTATTATTAAAAATCAAAGTGTGGTTCCCTACTGGAAAAATGTTGCTTCCCCCCTGGGCAGTTTGGAGTGAGGACTGTCTTTAGACCTACTTTTTAGAGCCAACATTGGTACTTTGTGATGGGGTAAGATATTGGCCTATGTGTTCCCCCTGCTTTTTTTCCACATGGCTATCTGAAACTTCTCTTTTTTGTGATAAAGGCTGTCTGCTCAGCTGGTACAGTAACTGTCTACTTCTGCTTGGTCCTTTTCATTCTAGGTCTGTTTTTTTTTTTAATAGCACTATTAGTGCCCTGTAGGAGATAGTTTGTTATCAGCATGTAAGAGAGAACTGGGATGTTATCAGCACACCTCACAGACATACTTTAAATATCCCGGTTGTACTTGGACCTTTTCTCCAGAGTCCTTGCTCTGTGCTGTGTAGATGCTGTGATTCCACAGCTATGCAGAAAACTTGAAGAATGTGGCACTAGATGCAGTTATAGCTTTCTGAGAATACTCTTTTTAAATGAGTATGTTTCTAATCGTCATAGTTGTGAAGATATACTTGCAACTCTGATGAGTCCCTATTGACAGTGCCAAACCAGAGAGAAGGGTGATTTTAAAAAGTTACCAGAAACTCTTTCCTTCTATGCCCAGCAAAATCAGAGCAACAGATGCAAAATGTGCTTTAATTATATGAGTTATAGAATAGATTGTTAGCAGAGAATTCAAATGAACTTCGTGCAGGAACATGCATCAGACTTCCCCATGGCTGATTTTAAACCAGTTCCTGAACATTAATTACTCTTCTGCAGAAATTTTATACGTATAATTCCAACACTTCAACTCTCATGTTATTTTTAATGCGGTAAACACTTAATTCAAATATGCCTCCTTAGTAAATATCTCATGTTAAATTCAAATGAAATAATTATTGAGCAACTTAGTCATGATAAAAAAATAACCTAATAATCTGCCTTCAGAGACTCAAATCTGGAAGCATCTAAATTGTGGCTTGGATTTGCCAGTTGCAGTAGAGGTGGTAAATCTTTCTCTGATCTTTCTAAGGTCATCTGTTTGAATGCTCCTCCCTACATACATTCTTGCCCATAGACGAATAATGTGCCTTGCACAAGAAAGATTGGCTGTCTATTTCTGCCTCATCTGCTGATTTTCTACGAATGAAAGTTTTTTTTTGAACGGAAGAAGAAGCTATTAGTCCTGGGAGTGTCACTTGTGATCTGAAGCAGTTATTTCAGAAACCCCTTTACATAGTCATCTGCTCCTTGCAGAAGCTACGTAAGAAGCTAGATAAGTTCTGGCTTATGGTTTCCATGCAAGGTCATTCTGTAATAATAGTCCAGCATTTGGGGATGTGGTACAGAAGCGTGTGCCTGATCCCTGTGGCAATCTCTTACTGGAGCAGAACTTACAGATGGACCTAAGTATCCTTAAGCTTTGGCCGTACTCTAAATTTGCTTCCACCAGTAGCTTGATCTGTTTCATTGTTGGCATGTTTGGCTTGGCCTGACACACTTTATGCCGGCATTGGCGCAGCTTGATGGTTCCCGGCCTTGCTGCGTTTAATGGTCCCAAGAGCAAGCTCTTGCATTAGACCATTATCTCTCAACCTCTCTTCACCCATGGCCCCCTTCTGACCTTGTTTTTCTGCTGTGCCCGCCCCACCCCCCAAGTCCCATTACCAGTGAGAAAGATTGCTACTTATACACTGGGCTTGTAAATAAAGTACATGTTTTTATTTATAATTTTAGTAATGCAGTTTACCATGCACAATTACATACAAAATTTTACTCTTAATGTAATTTATTAGTTAATTAATGTGACCCTTGGGACGATAACTGGTGCGTTTTCTGGTGCCAACAAGACAGTATTTGCAGTATGGCGCCCTTGAAATATCCAAAGGAACATGTGGCCCCTGGTTGAGAACCTGCTGCTTTAGATCGCCATGGTTGTTGCTTCCGTGGTGAAGCAGACAGTGCCTTGCATGCCAATGTAGTCTTGATTAGTCTAAGGCAGTGTTGTCCAAACTTGGCCACTTCAAGATGAGTGGACTTCAACATGGCTGGTTCGGGAATTCTGGGAGTTGAAGTCCACTCATCTTAAAGTGGCCAAGTTTGGACAACACTGGTCTAAGGCTTTCTGATTCCAGTGGGTTTATTTTCAGTATGAGTAGATCAGGATCCAGCTCAATGACTACTCTGATCCCCACTCCTGATGCACATACTGTATGTTCCATGCTTTACAAATAATGTATTTCCAGAAAAACAAGAGTCGTGTGGCACCTCAAAGACAAATACATGTGTTAACCTGTAAGCTATTAATGTGTCACAATTCATCAGATGCCTCAGTCTAACGTGGCTACTCCCCATTGTTGTTTTAATCAGTCTTAATAAAAATGTAATAAAGTTAACCTACAGTTTGATATTCCTAAGAGGGTTACACAGCAGCCTACTTCAGATCTTTCCTTAGAAGGAATCTCTGCCACTATGTTCAAAAGAATTTCAGAAGGGTGCCACCCACGAAATGTAAGCTGTTGGGGTTTTGGTGTTCTCTGAGCTTGCTTGTTTCCCTGCAGCGTTTCATTGCCAAGCTAGGTAATCTCACCTCTATGAGGGAGAGTGCTCGTTGTTTATATATAACAGCAGCTTGCCCTGCAGTCTTGGTCGAGGTGTGGTTTCCTCCTTCGTGATTCTTTGATTAGGGCCAAGAGCCATAAAAAAAAAAACTATACCCAAACCGAGTCTGCGCCAAGACAAGCTGCTACATATAAACAGCCAGCAAACCCTACTCCCCTGTGCACTGATGATGTTATCTAGCCTGGTAATGAAAGGTCTGTAGGAAAACAGTCAAGCTCAGAGAACACTAAGAACCTTAAGCCACATATGTTCTCCACTGCTGAAAATATCTCCTGCTTTGAGACTGTAGCTCCATTCTGTCCTGAATATGTGGAACATCTCAAAAGGTGGGGGAATTTCTATTCATAGCCATTTGTTTCATGTTAAAGTAGCCTGTTTCCCTTTTTCTCTTGCTCACCCTCTCTAGTCTTCAGAATTAACCTGTGCTCCTTTTCAGCAGATGATTGTTGGGACTTCAGGAAATATAAAGGGCTGTACCTGAGGATAAGAGTTGCCATCCCAGTCATGATGATAAATTACTTTGGATCCAGTGTAGTGACATTTCTTCCCATACTTGTGGGCTTTTTTCCAGGCGCCGCTTCCTCTACATTGTTAGCCTGGATGCACCTGCTGATGGCCACCGCAAGATTTCCCGCCAGAGTAAGTGGGACGTTGGGGCTGTGCAGTGGAATCCCCATGAGAGCCATGCACACTACTTTGCTGCATCGGTAAGTTCTGCGCGTGGCGTTTCCTTCCCAAATGGATCCCAGCAGTGCAACCTCTGTGCCTAGCTAAGTTGTGGGAATGGGATGGCGCTTTCAAGTGGGAATGCACGACTCCGGCCTCCTCCCCCATAGGGCCTGAGGAGATGACTAGGAACAATGTAAAACATCTTACGGAATACACTTTGTCCTGCAGAAGCCATCAGGTGAACATCTCATTCACGTTGTGGATATAATTAGAAGGAGCCAGGTAGCACCTTTCCTGACTAATAAATTTTATTAAAAGGGATAAACTTTTGGTCAGAAAAAGTGCTACCAGACAGACATCAGATTTTTTTTCTGTCATAAATTAACTTGTCCTCTCCTACAATGTCTACGCTTCTTAGATACGTGAGACTAAGATGCTTAATCCCTGGAAAGGTTCTTATCTTAGTATTAATAGATAAAATTATTAATTTTAATTTAATTAAAACTATTGGTTTAATCATTTAATTTAATAATTATTAATAAATAATAATTTGATTTAATTAAAATGAAAATTTTAATGTGATTAAAATGAAAGTTATCTTAATATCATCTTAATAGAGCCAGTTTGGTGTTGTGGTGAAGGTGCTGACCTAGAAAGCAGGAGACTATGCATTCTAGGTCTCTCTCAAGCATGAAAGCCAGCTACTTCAGCCAATCCCTCTCTCTCAGCCCAACCCACCTCACAAGGTGGTTGTTGTGGGGAAAATAGAAGGCAGGAGTGTTAGCTATGTTCGCTGTCTTGAGTGATATATATGTTCGCTGTCTTGAGTGATATATAAAAAAAGGGATAAAAATATAGTAATAGTAATAAAGTAGTCCTCACTTACCGACCACTCATTCAGCAACACTTCGAAGTTATGGTGCTGAAAAAGTAACTTTATGACCAGTCCTCGCACTTATGACCATCGTAGCATCCCCACAGTCACGTGATTGCAATTTGAGTGCTTGGCAACCAGTACACACTTACGACTGTCACAGTGTCCCCACAGTCATGCGATTGCCATTTGTGACCTTCACAGCCAGTTTCCAACAAGCAAAGTCAATGGGGAAGCTGGCAGGTTGCAAGCTGCGATCACATGATGTCTTGCTGAATGACCCCAGGTGATTTGCTTAACAACTGGAGCCAGAACTGGTGTGAGGCGTGGTCATATGATTCACGCTTAGCAACCGTGTTGCTTAGTGATGGAGTTGCTGGCCCCAGTTGTGGTTGGTAAGCGAGGACTACCTGTATTCTCTTTTTAAGATTAACTCTCCCATTTTTGGTCCTTCCCATAGTTATAAAAAATATGTTCATTTCTGGCTGCTCCCCATTGCTGGAGAATTGTAAGAAGTGGCTAAGACGTGGAAGTGAGTGGCTGGGATCTCTTGCAATGTGACTCTTTTCTCCACCAATCCAGCAGCGTTGCTTGAGGGTTGCCAGGAGTTTCCCCCCATGAGAGTTTCTCTTGGTTGTATGCAGCTTCTTGGGCAGGATGGAGTAGTCCTCTTCCCCAAGACTGCTCCTGCTTGTGGCCAACAGTTGCTTCTTGCTTTTTGTACACTTATATTTTGCTTTACTGATTGTTCAAGGCAACTAACACACTTCAGAATAATTTGTGTCCTAAGAAGGAAAGCAATGATAATCAACTGTTGAGCCATTACAAGTTTGAAAAAATGATGTAAATTAGAGATCAGCTGTAAAACAACAAATCTGTGCTTCGTTTGGCTGTTTCTGAACATTTAACCTGGAAAATGGAAAGATGTCTCTCCTTAAGATAACTCATTCAAGACCCTTAAGCAGTGGCAATGTGAGGAAACTTTTCTGGCCCAGGTACTGGGGAACATATTTCTCTTGGGGTAGGATTTAGAGTAGGGCCTGCCCCAAGAGGGGAAGAGGAATGCCCAAATTCTAGAAAGTGATTCTGTGGCTACAAAGCTCTCTGTGGTTTGGGTTGTGGCTCCTGATCTTTTCTGTGTAATTTCAGAGCAACCAACGTGTTGACCTGTATAAGTGGAAGGACGGTAATGGGGAAATTGGCACTTCCTTGCAAGGACACACGCGTGTCATCAGGTATGGCCCCGGGGAGCCTGGTGCATTTTGTTACCCACTGGGCCGGTAATACCCACATAGTAGTGTAGTAGCTGTGAAGCCTCCTTTTCTACCAACTCTCCTGCTGCTCCTTTTTGTTTACAGCATGCCAGAGAGGAGACATATGAACATGTCAAAAGAGTAGGCTTAGTAGTCTTAGTAGGGCTTAGCCCTTAGTAGGGCTTAGCCCTTAGTAGGGCTTAGTAGGGCTTAGTAGTCCCTGAGCTACAACTCCGTGTTGCCTTCAGTGGATGCCTTGGGCAATTCTCTCAGCATCATTCCTGCATCTGCCAATACTAGGATTACACTGACTTCCCTTTCAACAATGGTGGGCAATTGTTTGGGGACAAGGGAAGCGTGTTGCATGCGTGGCCTCCTGTGCGTGGCATCATCACAAGCAGACAGGGAGATTTGTCAAGTGGGGAGATTTAGAGTTTTTTGCTTTTTACCTATGGTTTGCCTGTTTTGTGGTTTATGCTACATTTTTTTTTCATCTATCACCTCAAGAGTGACGGGCTAGCGGTTCTCACCCTATGCGTATGTCCCAGAGCAGATGTATACAGATGTGTGGAGTCTTCTTGCATCTTTACTAGAGCCCTAAAGTCTAGCAATCAAAGACAGGTGCAGTTGGGATGGCAGGGGGAAAAGGGGATTGGTTATCTACCTCATATTCTGTGCACCACCCTTCCTCCAATCTGACGTACTCTGTGCTGGCTAGAGATAATGGAGGATGAAGTCCGGCACCTCTGCAGGAAAGCAGATTATGGAATGCTGGTATGTACCAATGTAAAGTTACTCTAGTGCAGGGAGTCTAAAAACACACACCAACAGAAGTCTTAAAGTGGCCCGTAATACTGTAAAAAGGGCTGGTCAGAGGTAACTAAGGATGTGCAAACTATTTTATGCATGGAACCAGGCAGTACTGGGCAGTCTGTGGGTGGATCAGAGCACGTGTGTTCTGGTAGAGTTCTTCCAGGTTGCAAAATAGTGGGGAAAAGCAGGGCTTCCACCATACTGTGGTGGAATTCAGAGGTGGTGGAGAGCTTTACCTGCTTGCCCTCTAAGGCTTCTCTGGATTTGCTTTCGCCAAAACCCAGAACAACCTAAAAGATCTGAGTTTTGCTTCAGCCAGACTGTGGTCCAGCTAACCTTCCAAGACACAATGTGTTTACTTTGTCCATGGAGTAAAATATATTTTTCACTTTGAACATAACTAACCAACCAGAACATACTCCTATTTTAGGTTTGAGGACTACAGAGACTAAGAGATTAGCAGTTTGCACGAGGCCAGAGATAGCAGGGTGTTCTGACTCTCATTTTATAAACTTTAAATTTTGCATATTGGTTGTGAGTCAGAATCTTATCTGTCTGCTACACAACTCTCAGAGATCTACCAGTAGAGCTTGATCCACCTTCTGCTTACCTCTGCTCAAGGTCACTGGAATTGCAGAAGCTGAATTCCATAGGGCAAGCTGTTTTCCAGTGTTTTTTACTGGAAAAAAAATCCAGTAACCTCTGAAAAACCTTGCTGAGCTCTCTTGGAAATCTGCCTTGGAGAAATAGTGGCATCAGAATGACCTACTGTAGGAAGCATAGAATGCACAGTTTAGTTTTTTTTAATGTTATGGTCTCTTGTAAAGAATCCTTTGATGAAGCCCCATGGGAAAAGAGCAGCCTAGGAAGGAAGAAGGCAAGCAGGGCAGCTGGAGAAGGCTTGTATTTCCTTGCAAAGTATTGCTTTGGTTTTTCCTGATGATGGAGAAGGTAGTGGCTAGTGACTGCACAAAGCCTTGTCATTACAAGCTGCTACCATTGAAATTTTCTGTTCATCCATTTTGTTCTCATTTTTTCTTTGCCTTTTCTAGTGATTTGGACTGGGCGGTGTTTGAGTCAGATCTACTGGTTACCAGTTCAGTTGACACATACATCTACATCTGGGACATCAAGTAAGAATTTTGGTGGCCCATAAGAAGACAGTCATTGTCACTAAGTGTTTTGGGGAGAGTGGATGTTCCTGTAGGGTACCTGTGACTGCTGCTCTTTAAGTGGGGTATTTCAAAACAGTTGGGGTATTTCTAATATTTTTTTCTCCTGTTATAGCTTAGCAAGTGGGTTTTCCCCATGCTATGGTGCAAAGAGGAGTTGAGTTTCAACCCAGGTTGTGTGTGTGTAGGTGGGGTGGGGGAGACTTCTATGAAATATATACTTTACCTTATTGGCATGATGACCCTTAACCTGTTACACTGAAGGGAGACTTCTGGCATGTATTGAAATAATACGATCACTTGTGTAGTCTGAAATCAATTGTTTCCAAGCAGTTTGTCATAAGGCACACATTCATGTTTAGTACGCCCACCAAAAAAGCAAGTTGTCTGCTTTACCTCTGTGGTATACTGGCCTCCTTTTCTGCACTAAAGGCAGATGGTTTTGCCATGTCTCTGGTGCAGATCAACAGAAGGATGGCTCATCTCTAATGAGTGGTGCCTGCTGCATCTGTGCATGAATCACAGGTTTAGGTATGCCTCTTTTCAAGCAGGGTATGCCTAGATCAGTGACTCATGCAGAAATAGGAAGGGTGATCTCTGTAGGTGGATTTATTTTAATCACTCATATGCTATGAAAGTAACCCCCCTTGGATTTCAGAACAAAGTATGCATAGAATTCTAATTATTTGGTGGTAGGAATTTAGGAGAGTGTTGTCAAAGATAAGCTATATGTTCTTATGTCAGCACTGTTGTATTTCAGAGACACACGAAAGCCTACTGTCTCCCTCTCTGCCGTTGGTAAGTACCAGCTGGTGAATAGCCTGGTTGGAAATCTTCACATCTTGCCATTTAGGGGGCTTGTGCATAGATCATGGAAATGACCCTTACAGATGGTCATTTGGGTCTTGCCTCTTCTCCCAGGCACTGTTAAATCTTTGTCAAATCTTTTGTTCTGAAATATTTCCATTACTGCTCTTTCCTTCACCAAGTTGTCATTTTTTTCATTTACAACAGCAGGATAATAATAACATAATAACAAAGGTCTTTAGAATGTGCGAGCATTGAGAACAAGATTGCCCATGTGTGCAGGTGGTGTCTGAACACCAAAAGGGTGCTGGATATGCTGGTCATGAGTGGTATCTTGCTTCTTGTATAGATTATCTGGTAGGCCATGGCAGCACCTGGCTTACAGCACTTCTGCAATGTGTTCAACAAACAAGTAGTTCTAGCTATAGCATAAAGTCAGTTCCATACTCCTGGAGACCAAAGTTGCATCATGGCTCAGAGTAGGGTAGGCCAGTGAAAGGGCTGCTTGAGTAACAAGCACTGGGGTAGCACCATACCATGCTAGGACTTGGCAGCTTGGAGCAGTGACATGAGCTGATTCCGCTACAGTGCCTCACGCTGTGGCTCTGGGGACCATTCCTTTCTTGAAAACTACCTTGTTCTACAGGGTAACCACAGTTACCTCTTGTGCTAGACAGAACTCAACATCCCAATATGGTTTGAATGAGCTAGAGAGGTTAGCTCTATCATAGTGACCTTGTTGCCATGCTAGTGTTTTCTTTCTGGAAGGTGTTTGTTGACTCCTAGTGCTCTGCTCCTTCTGTAGCTGGAGCCTCCCAAGTAAAATGGAATAAGAAAAATGCCAACTGTTTGGCAACCAGCCATGATGGGGATGTGCGCATTTGGGACAAAAGGGTGAGTCCTTGTTTTTTTCCTTTCCCTGCTTCTCTCTAAGGAGTGGGGGACAGTGGACAGTGCAAGCTGGTTAGACCTATGGTTAGGCCTAGTTCACACATTATGTTAGACCTATGGTTTGTGGTATGTAGCAATGATAAATTATGGCTTAGCCAAACCATGGCGGCTGGGCTCGCCAATGCAGTCAGCCCAAACCAAACAAACAGCATCAGGATTTAGTGGAATGAATATGCTGCCCCCTTCATATACCCTGTGCAGGAGACAACTCATCCCTTAAGAGGAAAACTCTGTCGTCATACCATTGTTGTGAAAATTCTTTTGATTCTCACAGCACTGAAATAGTCCATTTTTTCCACATAACTGCCTGGATCTTGCTAGTGGAAGGATTGAATCCTGGGCCGTAACCTCCACATTGTACCTGTAAGAAATGCAAACATGGGCACTTCCTGCTTGTGCTTCCAGCTTGTCTTGTAATTCCACCACCACCACCACCGCCCGCATTCCAGGCTTCTTCCGTCTGTTTAGATGGGAGTTGTAGTGTCATGTGAATCCAGGTGGTGGCACTAATTAGCATTCAGTGGGATCATGTATCTCTTGCAAAGCAGAACCTCCCAGAAATAAGAGGATGCAGCTTCCTGACTCTTCAGCCAGAACTAACAAACATACCGCTAAGAAAAATAAATCAGTTCACAATTGGCTTCTTTCTTTGGAATAGCTTTCTGCTGGGTTTCTTACCAGTGGATTTCTGGTAAGTCAGAATTCTGGCATCTGTGTTGGTCCTTAGCTAAAGCTGATTGGCTACACAAGAGAAGCCATGAATTTCAGGCAATTTCCCTTAGAGAGGGCGCATTGAAGTTGTGTAGCTGAGTCCCAGATACATCTGATATATGCTACTCGTAGCTAACAGGAATGTGTGAAATGTTTTGACCTCAAAACAGCACTTTGGGTATTCTTAGTTTGAACAGATATGCAGTTTCTGGGAGTTTTGTTTCAGGATCAGAGCAGAACAGAGCCGTTTTGAGCAGTAATGTTCGGAGAGTTCCATTCATTGGAAACCACCCCAAAACAGGCTGTTCCAGCCTCAGAATAGAGCCCATACAGAACAGAGCCAATAAAAAGAGTTTTGTTTTAGCGTTGGAACAGAACACTCAACATGATTTGAGTTTCAAATGGGGCTGTTTTGCTCCCAACTCAAAAAGGAACATGTTTCTTTTTCCTGTCGACTCCTAATTCCTGCAGAAGATCCTTTTGTCCCAGTGCTCCTTTTCTTTTTCAGTTCCTGGATTCCAGACATGTCATATGTAAACTGCTTTCCAACTTGAATCCATTGTGATCATTTTCCAACTGTGGTCTGGGGAAGACCAGTGATAGGCAGGCTTCTTTCAAAGATTCTTGGCTTGTTTTCCATTGCTGCTCTTCTCCATGACTCAGATTCTCTCCTGAAAGGCCTTTGTATGCTTTGTAAGTCTTGCTTTCCATTTATATATGGCAGAGAAAACACAATTGGGCTGTGGCTCTGTGCCCCAGAATTTGCTGCAAAAGAGAAGCCGAAATGCTCCTTGAAGGCAGTATGTGACATCCCAGTTGGATTGTTGTGACCTCTTCTGGAAACTTTCAAGCAAAATCTTTCTCTCTGCTTGCAGAAACCAAGCACTGCTGTGGAGTATCTGGCAGCACATCTCTCTAAAATCCACGGCCTGGATTGGCACCCAGACAATGAAAACATTTTGGCCACATCCAGTCAGGACAACTCGGTCAGGGTAGGTTGGTAGACTGGATTGGACTGGGCTAGATTCTGGGGCTCGCAGTGATATCCTGGCAGAGTGGAAGCCATCCAGTGTGTTGAATGCTGGTCTTTACTGGACCATGTCAATGGATTCCAGCAGTGTCAGTCTCTGCTGGCCTTCCCTTTTTTTGAGGACCACCAGGAAATGAATAAAGAGTGTGCTGACACTATCTTCTGTTTCGTGACTTGAGTGATGGGGGGTATCCTGGTGAATAAGGGATCTGTTTTCTCTGGATTCCTGCCAGGATTTCTTATTTTGTGTCTCAGTAATATGCTGTAGGCTAAAGCGTCAGGCATTGCAGTCTAGAGATCTTTGCGTTTGTCTTAGCAGAACTTGGCTCTGCTTTTGTATACGTGTATTCATTTATCAGCATTTAGTTTAGGCTTTTTGTTCATCTTGGAAACTCAGAAAATCCCCAAAAGTCCACTAATGCAATTACAGTCAGGTCCAGAAATATTGGGACATCGACACAATTCTAACATCTTTGGCTCTATACACCACCACAATGGAATTGGAATGAAACAAACACAATGTGCGTTAACTGCAGATTGTCAGCTTTAATTTAAGGGTATGTACATCCAACTCAGGTGAACGGTGTAGGAATTACAACAGTTTGCATATGTGCCCCCCACTTGTTAAGGGACCAAAAGTAATGGGACAATTGGCTTCTCAGCTGTTCATGGCCAGGTGTGTGATATCCCCTCAGTACCCCAATTACAATGTGCAGATAAAAGGCCCAGAGTTCATTTCAAGTGTGCTATTTGCATTTGGAATCTGTTGCTGTCAACTCTCAAGATGAGATCCAAAGAGCTGTCACTATCAGTGAAGCAAGCCATCATTAGGCTGAAGAAACAAAACAAACCCATCAGAGAGATAGCAAGAACATTAGGCGTGGCCAAAACAACTGTTTGGAACATTCTCAAAAAGAAGGAACGCACCGGTGAGCTCAGCAACACCAAAAGACCCGGGAGACAATGGAAAACAACTCTGGTGGATGACCGAAGAATTCGTTCCCTGGTGAAGAAAACACCCTTCACAACAGTTGGCCAGATCAAGAACACTCTCCAGGAGGTAGGTGTATGTGTGTCAAAGTCAACAATCAAAAGAAGACTTCACCAGAGTGAATACAGAGGGTTCACCACAAGATGTAAACCATTGGTGAGCCTCAAAAACAGGAAGGCCAGATTAGAGTTTGCCAAACGACATCTAAAAAAGCCTTCACAGTTCTGGAACAACATCCTATGGACAGATGAGACCAAGATCAACTTGTACCAGAGTGATGGGAAGAGAAGAGTATGGAGAAGGAAAGGAACTGCTCATGATCCTAAGCATACCACCTCATCAGTGAAGCATGGTGGTGGTAGTGTCATGGCGTGGGCATGTATGGCTGCCAATGGAACTGGTTCTCTTGTATTTATTGATGATGTGACTGCTGACAAAAGCAGCAGGATGAATTCTGCAGTGTTTCGGGCAATATTATCTGCTCACATTCAGCCAAATGCTGCAGAACTCATTGGACGGCGCTTCACAGTACAGATGGACAATGACCCAAAGCATACTGCAAAAGCAACCAAAGAGTTTTTGAAGGGACAGAAGTGGAATGTTATGCAATGGCCAAGTCAATCACCTGACCTGAATCCCATTGAGCATGCATTTCACTTGCTGAAGACAAAACTGAAGGGAAAATGCCCCAAGAACAAGCAGGAACTGAAGACAGTTGCAGTAGAGGCCTGGCAGAGCATCACCAGGGATGAAACCCAGCGTCTGGTGATGTCTATGCGTTCCAGACTTCAGGCTGTGATTGACTGCAATGGGTTTGCAACCAAGTATTAAAAAGGGAAAGTTTGATGTATGATTATTATTCTGTCCCATTACTTTTGGTCCCTTAACAAGTGGGAGGCACATATGCAAACTGTTGTAATTCCTACACCGTTCACCTGAGTTGGATGTACCTACCCTCAAATTAAAGCTGACAGTCTGCAGTTAAGGCACATTGTGTTTGTTTCATTCCAAATCCATTGTGGTGGTGTATAGAGCCAAAGATGTTAGAATTGTGTCTATGTCCCAATATTTCTGGACCGGACTGTATAATATTCTTACAAATAAAAATGTCATTGTATGTCTGCTGCCCCTGTAAGTATTCTAAGTACAAATGCTGTATTTAAAAAAAAAAAAAACTTTGCAAGCTGACATGGATAGTTCTCCTGAAAATACTTATTTCTAAGCCATATTGTCATTGTCCTGAGAGGGGTATGACAGAATAAATCATCTACTCATTTTAGGAGTACTGGAGATATGCAGGAAATAATCTCTAAAGAAGAATATCTGCAGGTAGTATGGGTTATTACCACTGATTTGAGTTGTCCCTTGAAAGTTTTACATTCTGGCCAGAGGTGATGGGAGTTGTAGTCCAACACACCTGAACGGTGTCAGATTGGGGAAAGCTATTATGTGGTCTCTCTGGTTCATTCCTAGCCATCAACTGAATAACTAGCCTTCCTCAACTTGAGATCCTCCAGATGTTTGGGATTTCAGCTTGTAGAGTACTTCATGGTTGGCTAGAGATTATGAGAGTTGGTCTGATTTGTTCAGAAATCGACATGTTGGGAAAGGGTGATCTAAATGGGGCAAACTTGCATATAATGTGACGTTACCATATACATTGTCTTGGAGGAGAGCCTCTGGTACTCATTGTGTTGATTTGAAACACCCTATACCTTCTTAATGATTGGGTACAACAGCAGGCCTTAGAAGCAATCCTTCCTAGACTTCAGAAAATGGTCTTCTGTTCTCAAGAGGTTTCCTTCAGTTATGGGCAAGCATTAATGTTAATAGAAAAAAAAATTGCCATCCTGTTGGGCACCAATGCAGAAAGTCAGCTTTTTATTCCCTTACTGTGATTTAAAAGGAGATTGATTGCTTGGTGTTCCAAGGCAGGTAGTAGATGGTCTGTATCTACTAATGATAAATGGGAGGTTTTGCTCTGTGGAATATAGTGCTACTTTGGTACCTGATCCCCCAAATGGAAAACCTTTTACCAAAGATGAACCCCCAAACCTTCATCTCCACCCACAACGCCTGCTAAAATTCTCCATTCACAAATCTTTTAGGGTCTTACAGGTCTGTTAATATGGTGGTGGTTTTCTTGCTGATTGATCATCTTCCACCTGAGTGGCCTTTTCTCTCTTTTGTTGAAGTTCTGGGATTACCGACAGCCCCGAAAATACCTCAACATTCTGGCCTGTCAGGTTCCGGTTTGGAAAGCTAGATATACGGTAAGGAGAGTGCCTGCATTGGAAGCCAGGTGAGCTGAAAGGCCTGGCAGCGGCTCTCACTCACCCAAGGAGTGCTGATGGGACTGATGGCTGGTGGCCAGGACTGAGGAGGGCAGGCCATGTTTTCTGTGGCCAGGAGCTGCTTTTGCTCTGGGGGAGGTGGCAGTTACATGGTGACCTTATTAGAGGGGGTAGAGTTACTTTTTGGTGGTTTCTACTGAATTTTGATGGTGTGATCTGGGGAGTGCTCTGGGAGCTGCAAAAAATGGCTTATGACCACAGATGGCCTCTGAGTCACCATTGCCTACCCCTTGCCTGGGGGAGGGATGGTAGCTCACAGTAGAGCACACACATACATACAGATCCTTCTCATACCCAACATTTGAGGTTGATTCTCCCAGCAAGATTGGGAAAGACACAGTTTGGCCCGAAACCTATTGTCAGTTGATGTAACTCCAATACCTGTGTTTAACTGCAATTCCTATCGTGCTTGGTTGTCCTGGAGAAGAAAGTTGCAGTCCATGCCTAGGGGATACCATGTTGAAGCCTTGCGTAGATAGTGCCAAGCTAGACAAACCCAAACATCTGATTGGCAGAGTGGTCGCTTCCCCTGTTTCTTGGCTAGGATAAGCTGGTAATGCTGGGCAGAGGAGACCGTAAATACAGCTGTGTTGTCTTTTGGGACTGTGTCTCTTCTTCGTGTTGAAAAGTGAAATGGGGGTGAGCCACTAACTTTCCTTCTTTCCCTTTTCTAGCCTTTTAGCAATGGGCTGGTGACAGTGATGGTGCCCCAACTCCGAAGAGAGAACAGTCTCCTTCTTTGGGACGTCTTTGATCTCAACACACCAGTTCACACCTTTGTAGGACATGATGACGTCGTGCTAGAATTCCAGTGGCGGAAACAGAAGGAAGGTGTGTGATTGGGGATGGCGGGCTATCTTTTTTCCTTTTTACCTGAACAGAGAACTAACTCAGTTAAACAGATGCCACATGCCCCCTGAGATAGCGGGCAGATCTGTTGCATCTGAAATAATCTGAATGAGGAATTGAAATGTATATCAGTCTCTTGTATGTTCATGTCATTTGTACCAAGTGATACCATTTGCTGAGTGATGTCATTGTGCATTTCCCTTAGGATAACCCCTTTTAGATGCATTGGAGCATTTTTCTGACTAAACA
The DNA here is from genome assembly GCF_059951505.1 of Python bivittatus. Taxonomy (NCBI): domain Eukaryota; kingdom Metazoa; phylum Chordata; class Lepidosauria; order Squamata; family Pythonidae; genus Python; species Python bivittatus. The sequence continues at coordinate 1,517,426 of NW_028277042.1, read as the reverse complement.
TGCACAGAATTGGGCTTTTAGCTAAATTATCCATAGCTCTCTTGGTACAGTTTGGAAATTCCAACTCTACAGAAAGCCTGAGACCGTATTCTAAAGGCATAATGTGTCTGTAATCTTCACAAAACATTCCCAGAAACTAGCTAATAGACCCTACATAATAAAATAATTCTGCGTGCCAAGATTATAGGCAGTTTCTTTTTCGCACATTCCTATATCACCAGCTGATAAAGACGCTCCTAGTCTGTTCTGAGGGTTTCTCTGTCTGAAATTCTGAGCTGAGAATCTGTAAGCAGCAGCTGCTCAGGTTCTTAAGCCTAGTAGCGCCCGTTTGCCAGGCATATGTGACACATAGAGATGCTGAGAAAAGCTGTAGGGTTTTTGCTTTTAACATGTGCAAGGCAGGCTGATCTTGTGAGAATCTCTTGAGTGCTCAACTGCTAAATAAATTATTGATTTTCATTGGTTAGTTTACCCACAGACTTTTATGGGTAGTCTGCAGTTGAACCTTTTACTATAAATCTTTATTATGGTCATTGGCCAGAGATCCATTATAATAAAACCTAAAAACATTTAACCAGTCTTCATTCTTAAATAAAATTACCAGTGGCTACAGGTAGGCATTCTGTCCCATGGTGAATCCCTCTTGCAATATAGCAAGATTCTCCCATGGGATACTGTAGTTAACTTTAGGATTTTTGTCACCAGTAAAAAAAACTTGAATACAGTTCCTTAAAGCCACCAGGAAGCTCTTTAATTACCATCAAATCCTAGAATTGTGGAGGAAAACCAATTTAACCAACCTTAAGAGGTGGCTGTCCAGCCTCTTCTTAAAAACCTCCAGAGATGGAGAAGCTACAACCTTTGTAGGGACACTGTTCCCCTGTTGGATAGAAGTGATTGTCAGGAAGTTTTTCCTTATATTTAAATGAAATCTAGATAGCAGCAAAGAGCCAATTTGGTGTAGTGGTTAAGGCAGTGTTTTTCAGCCTTGGCACCTTTAAGCCGTGTGGACTTCAACTCCCAGAATTCCCCAGCCAGCTTAAAGCTGCCAAGGTTGAGAAACATTGGGTTAAGGCATCAGGCTAGAAACCCAGAGACTGTTCTACTCCTGCCTTAGGCACGAAGCCAGCCGGGTGACCTTGGGCCAGTCACTCTCAGCCCTGGGAAGAAGGCAAGGGCCAACCACTTCTGAAATCCTGCCAAGAAAATTGTAGGGACTAGTCCAGGCAGTCGCCAGGAGTCAGAAACTTGACTTGAAGGCACCAAAAAAAAAAAAAAAGTAGCAACGTAAACTTGTTATTTCTAGCCCTAGTTTGTGTGGCCTCTGAAAATAATTCTTGACCCTCTTCCTTGTAGTTTCCTTTTATATACCTGAGCATGGCTATCGTGTCTCCCTTCAATCTCCTTTTTTCCAGATTGAACATCCCCAGGTCCTTCAGCCTGACTTCATAGTCTCCTTATGGTCTTCCAAGCTTCTCCTAATGAAGTCAGAGTAGAAAACGTAACCCCAAAGACTAGGCTCCTTAAATTCAGTCCTGCCTGATTCACATGGTACCTGTGGTGGCCCAAAGAAGTAATGAGTCCCAGATTGACACTGTGAAGCCAAATGCATCATTACGATTGAAAATGAATATATACGGTTTTCCCCTTCTCGGGTCTAGTTCTGCTTTGGGAGCTTGTACTGGGATACCCTTCCATGAGGCAAAAATGCAAATGGGAATAAAATGCAACCTCCACTAGTTAGAATGGTTAGACTGGAATTTGGGCAACCTGGATTTATCCCCACTCAACCCAAGAGCACATCAGGGTCACCTTTGGGCTGATAATTTTTTCTCAGTCCAACCTGCCTCAGAGGGGTGTTGTGGCAAATTGAGAGGCCCTTCCTAAGGGCTTCCTTGAGCTCCTAGAATAAAGGTGGGAGGTCTGTGCAACGCGAAATACATGAATATGTTGTCCAGTCTTTCCTGGTTCATTTTTATAGATTCTGACTTGCATTAGTCCAGGGACTGGACTAGTCCCTACAATTTTCTTGGCAAGATTTCAGAAGTGGTTGGCCCTTGCCTTCTTCCCAGGGCTGAGAGTGACTGGCTTAACCAGGCTTAAGTAGGGTATAAATCTGACTGGCATTTCCTCTCCTCCTAAGGGTCAAAGGACTATCAGCTGGTCACCTGGTCTCGAGATCAGACCCTTCGGATGTGGCGAGTCGATTGTCAACTACAGCGGGTAGGTCCTAGGCATCGAGAATTCTTTCCTGGGCCCTGCTTGAAAATGTAAGGTCCCACAATTTGCCCTGTCCATTCAGCCCCCTGGGCTCCTCTTCCACTGTGAGTCCGGCGTGCTACCTTCTTTGGGGTTTCTTATGCATTTCTATAAATGTGTTTTCCTGCAATTGATTTATGGCGGATTCAGTGTCACAAATCAAGTAACTGGGGAAGGTAATCTGGATCAACTCTTTGTAGTGGAAAACCCAATAATTCTAGAAGAGCATGGAAGAGATGTATCCATGGAAGACTGTTGCATAGAGTTCTTGGGCAACGTCCTTATCACCCTCTGTAATGTGTATTGACTTTGTGGGCCTGGTCACAGAGAAGAGGAGAAGTGATGGCGAGAGTTAGCATGGAGTTTTTGAGAACGTTGGGGAAGTGTGCCTTGTGCCAGAAAGACTGGTGAGTAAGGAAGGAGAAGGCCAACAAATAGAACCTTGAATACCTCTGGACAAGTATTGTGATGCTGCAGAGCCATTAATCAGCTGACAAAGAGGTGGATGCAGTTTCACATCAGTAGAGCAGTATATATAGGCAGCCGTGGAGATGACCTTGGGGGAAATATTCAGAAAATATTCACGGAAACGAAAAGGGCTGAAGCATGCCTTGAGGCCTGGGAAAGGAGGTAGTATTAGGAAGAGGCTCAGGCTGGCTCCTCCCTGACTCAGTGGGGTATATGAGGGAGGGGAAGAAAAGCACAATCAGACTTGCAAGATCCTGTTAATACAGCCTGTCTTAAAACATAGTTGTAGTCTTGTAGAGTCTGTTTCCTGGTCTGGATCAACTCAAAGGGCTGACAGTATAGTACTAGGATCCGCAGGATCTGTCTTTTCTTCCTGGCTCCTTAGCTGGGTCGTGCCGTTTGCCCCTCCCTCCCTCCTTCTCTCCCTCTCTCACACACACACACACACACAGTTTTCCTAACTTTGACTTGGCTTGGCTGCACTACATTTACTGCCTCTTGTTCCAGTTATGCTCCAGTGACCTCTTGGAGGGGGTGGAGGAGCTGATCGATGGGATTTCCCTCCTGCCAGAGGCAGAGAAGGCCCTGCCAGTCCAAGATACTGAGCCCCAGCAGAACTTCACCCATGGAGAGGAGGAAGGTGAGTCTTAGCATGCTGGGGGGCTGGCAAAACGATTAATTCATTTTGGGTTGGGGATGGGAAACCCTTGGACCCCACATGCATCGCACATTAGAAAACAGGTGGAACTTTGATTGCACCATCTCTGCCTAAGACTAAAACGTGAAGACACATTCGAGTTATGTTTGACTCTGGGATATGCCCATGTGATTTTCCTGGCAGTAGCATCATGAAAGTGGCTTCTTGTTGCTTTCCTTCAGGGTTGTTGTTGTTTTTAACTTCCTGGGTTAGCCTACTAACTTCCCTGATAGTCCCCTAGCAAAGTTATTAACCCCTGCTTAGCTTCTGAGCCCAAGTGAGGTCAGCCTGGCGCTACTCCCTGCTGAGCCTAATATGATTCCTTCACAATCTGGGAAGAAGCCAGTTCCATCCATCTGGTATGTTTCCTTCCCCTCTGCTGTGTTTTGCAGATCCTGGGCACACCCCTGAACAGTCAGTCCCACATCCCATTTCACTTTCGCTCCTTTCTCCCCCCCAACTTTTATGCCACCTTCTGTGCCCAGAGCGCTCCTGCCCTGTCCAAGGATTCTCATCTCTCCCTTACAGTTTTAAAAGAAGATTCACAGAAAGGCTTCCTGGTGGGAAAGAAGCTAGACCAGCTGGGGCTGCCTCAAACCTTACAGCAGGAGTTCTCTCTGATCAACGTTCAAATCCGCAATGTAAATATGGAGGTGAGAAAACACCTTTTGTCTGGTCACCAGATAGAACGCAAGAGTTTGGAATTGCCTGCTAATTTCTGGGGATCACTTGCCTTCTATCCCATCTTTCCTGTTTTTCTTTCACCGTGGCTGTCCTCAGGCCACCCTTGGTATGGATGTGCAAACATATTCCATGCACTGATCAGGCAGTATTGGGTGCCTGTGCATAGATTGAAGCCTATGTGCTTTCACTGTGCATGGATCTGGAGGGCACTTTTTAGTTCTTGTACTAATTTGGAGTACATATGCTCTGGCAGAGATCTTCTGTGGTGGGAAATGGGAGGAAAGCAAGGCTTGGCAGCACCTGGTGGATCTTTGGGTGGGTACATGGCAGCAGGACCCCCGAATTGCCCTACTTGCCCCCTAAGACTTCTCTGGATTTTCCTTGGCCAAAATCTGGATTCAACCTAAACAATCTGGGTTCCGTTTCAGTTAGGCCAGGGCCTGTCCAAAATAGTTCATCTGAATAGAGGAAGACAGCCTTTTTGCTTTGGGCAGACCCCAGTCTGTATGATTGGAGATGCAAGGGGAGAAGTTGTTGTGGCCATCAGCCTGGACTTTTGGTCTTAGCCACATCTGTTTGTAGCACTTCTCCTTTTGGAGCCATGGTAGGGAATGTGTTTCTTTTATGGTTGCTAAAAATGGTTCCCCCAAACAGCCCAACGCACCATGCAAAAAGGTGTTTTTCTTTCTCAAAGGCATAAATGCGTGTTTGACTTCATCTTTCCAGAAAACACCTAATCTCCTTAACTTTTGTTGAACTGCTGTATGGGATCAGTTTGCAGCTTTGGTCTCCTCTTCAGCCACTGATCCTTGAAGGAAATGCCAGCAGAAGGCAGTGTAGAACCAGATGACACTCGCATAACATTTCTCGCATGCTTGGCTCTGGCAGATGGATGCTGTCAATCGGAGCTGCACGGTCTCGGTGCACTGCAGCAACCATAGGGTGAAGATGTTGGTGATGTTCCCTGCACAGTATCCTAACAATGCTGCCCCCTCTTTCCAGTTTGTCAACCAGACCACCATTCCTTCCACCATGAAGGCCAAGCTGTTGAAGGTATGTCTGTGCCTAAATCGCTTTCCTGAGAGAGGAGTGTTAGCAGGAGACTGGGGCCTTCTGCCAGGGGTGAGGGTCTCATTCTTAACAGGAAAAGAAAGAAGAGATCTGAGTTGTCTGCCTTGTGGAATCTGTGCTTTGGGAGTGACTTGCCAGTTTCAGAGCTTTGAATTGCAGCGTAGGTTTGGTAATGACTCAATCCACATCTGGGATTTCTTGCAGATCTTGAAGGATACCTCCATGCAGAAAGTGAAACGCAATCAGTGCTGCCTAGAGCCATGTCTACGCCAGCTGGTCTCCTGCCTGGAGTCTGTTGTGGTAGGAAATATGTGCCCATTTTGCCCCAGATATTAATATGATTGCCATCACTAGAGAATTTAGCTCTGGCCCTAGACAAGTGGAAAGCATTAAGGACCTTGTGGTTCTTAAAAGGGCAGGGAAGGTTCTGGACAGGCTTTCAAGGTTCTATTAATAGACCTTACAGCAGTGTTGTCTAAACTTGGCCACTTTAAGATGAGTGAACTTCAACTCCCAGAATTCCCCAGCCAGCATGGGAGTTGAAGTCCACTCATCTTAAAGTGGCCAAGTGCCTTACAGAAATCAAGTTGCCTTCCTGGAATCCCTGTGATTTTTTGACCCGTCCTACCTTAAAGGGCTGACATCTCTATATAATCACCTGGAGAACTTCGGATTTACTGATTGACTGTGATCTGGCTTTTTCCTAGTAGAAGAAACATTAACTTTGTTTCTGCTTCTTAAGTGCAAAGGGAAGTCAGGCAATTTCTTTCCTGACAGAGTTGCATTTTTCTTTTCTTAGCTCCTGAAGGCTGCAGGGGGATGTGCTTAAGCTTGTGATGGGCTATATCTTTGGTGGGAGCGGGAAACATTTCTGGGTGCCCAAAATAAATGTGTTAAGCCTCACAGAGGCTTGACACTCTTATTTTAAACTTTAAATGGCCTTTGGAGGTGGGGGGGAAGTGCCACTCACACTCACCATTTGACATCAATGTTGGCAATGCAGTTCTGTAGCTTGGAGGTGCAAAGATGGAGCTAGGGAGTCATATATAACCCACAAGCTGCCCATTTCTGGTTTAAAGCCTTGCTTGATGCCCAGGGAGGCCTTTGTGAGAAATGGTTGCTGTTAACTAGGGAAAAAATACCCTGAGTGTCTGAATTCCATGTCTTTCAGAACCAAGAGGATAGCTCCTCCAGTGACCCCTACGCACTCCCAAATTCCGTAACGCCACCTTTGCCAACCTTTCCGAGGGTCTCGAATGCCTACGGCTCCTATCAGGATTCCAATATCCCATTTCCACGTACCTCTGGAGCGAGGTTCTGTGGGGCAGGTGGGTTGAATTTTAACTCTAGGAAGCTGGAGAAGAGGAGAACAGTGGCTGGAAATCCTGTCTCATCTGTGCCATCAAAAAGAGGGAGGCGTTTGTCACTTGTTTGTTACACCTTCTGTGCAGCAAGCTATTGCGGTAATACTACAACTTTAGGAAGTCAGAAACCTGCCTTTTTGCACAAGGTAAAGACGTTCTGCATCAACCTGAACTCCTGATTATTGCATCTTGTATAGGTAGTCCTCGAGTTACGATGGCAATTGTGACTGTGATTGTCGTCACTAAGTGATGCGGTCGTAGAGCATGAAGTCATGCGGCTGTATCGCTTAGCAACAGCAATCCAGGCAGTCCCGGTTGTTGTGGTAACCCAAAACAATCTATTTATTTATTTATCATATTTATATAGCCTCCCATCTCACACAAGGTACAACAATTAAAAAATAAATACATAAAACAATTACATATAAAAAACTGTAAAAACACACAAAACAGGAGGGGATAAAATTAATAAGGGAGCCATCGTAAAATCTCCCCGGTCCCCTGATCACATAACCAGGTCTTGAGGGACTTATGGAATGTTAAGAGGGATGGAGCTAATTGCACTTCTGGGGGGAGAAGATTCCACAGGGCGGGCCCCACAGCAGAGAAGGCCCACCTCCTGGGAACCGCCAAATGTAATTCTCCAGCAGATGGGATCTGCAGCATGCCTTCTCTGCCAGATCTGATGGAACAGGCAGACATAATTGGGGAGAGGCGGTCCCTCAGGTAACCCGGCCCCATGCCATGAAGGGCTTTAAAGGTCAAAACCAGCACCTTGAATTGAACCCAGAAGCAAACTGGCAACCAGTGCAGCTCGCAAAGCAGAGGTGTAATGTGTACCACTCTAGGGGCACACATAACTGCCCACGCCACTGCATTTTGCACCAGCTGAAGCTTCCGGATACTCTTCAAGGGCAGCCCCATGTAGAGCGAATTACAGAATCCAAACAGGAGGTGACCAGGGCATGAGTGACAGTGATTAGGTCCCTCTGATCTAGGAATGGGTGCAACTGGCGCACAACACGAAGCTGTACAAAGGCCGTCCTAGCCACAGCTGCCACCTGCTCTTTGAGCAGGAGTCGTGAGTCCAGGAGGACCCCCATATTGCGCACAGGGTCTGTCTGGGGCAGTGCAACACCATTCACTACCAAAGATGGCATAACTCTGGCACCAGAAGGCCCCAGAACCCACAGCCACTCAGTCTTGCCAGGGTGCAGTTGAAGCCTGTTGTTCCCCATCCAGACCCTCACAGCCTCCAGGCACCAGGATAAGACATTCACAGCATTGCTTAATTTGCCAGGGGCAGAGATGTATAATTGGGTATTGTGATGGAATGGACTTATGAAGGCCATGCTCAGGGAGATAAGCGTGTTCTTAGCCCCCAACAGAACGTGGGAAGTTCAAGAAGGTGAGGCTGGCACCTCCCTAAGGAATTCATGGTGTTCTGGCTGGCTGGCTGGCTGGCTTGGGAACTTGGGTTCAGTCTGGTGAGATTCTGTCTTGAGGTGGAAGCTAATAAACGCAACAGAACTGTATTTGCATTGTCTCTTGGAGTTCTTTGGGCTGAACCTGACAGGTATCATGAGCGTACTGATGATACCTCACCCCAAGGCGACAGATGCGCTCACCCAGCGGCCTCATGTAGATGTTAAATGCACGGGGGAGAGCACCGAACCCTGTGGCACCCTGCATAACAGGGGCTGAGGGCAGGATCTCTCTTCCCCAACCACCACCAATGGAATCGGCCTGGAGGAAGGAGGTGAACCAACACAACACAGTGCTGCCCACCCCCAATCCCCTGAACCGATCCAGAAGGATACCATGGTCGATGGTATTGAAAGCTGCAGAGAGGTCAAGTAGGGCAAGGATGGACGCACAACTTCCATCCTGCCCTCACCAGAGATCATCCAAAAGCGCAACCAATGCTGTTTCTGCCTGAAACAGCACCCAGGCCTGAAAGGGATCCAGATAATCCACTTCATCCAAGGTCTTCTGAAGCTGTTGTGCAACCACCTTCTCAATCACCTTCCCCAAAGAGAGGTTAGATACTGGACAAAAATTGTCCAGTATAGTGGGGTCTAGTGATGGCCTCTCGAGGAGGGGACGAACCAAGACCTCCTTAAGAGGTGAGGGAACAACCCCCTCACTCAAAGATGCATTACCCATCGCTAGAACCCACTTGCATGACACCCCCCGTGCTGCTTTCACAAGCCAGGAGGGGCATGGATCTAAAGAGCAGATGGCTGCACTCACAGCCCCAAGGACCCTGTCCACTTCCTCAGGTCCAACAGGTTCAAACTGTTCCCAGATAAGAGGGCAAGACTCTTCCCTAGATACCCCCACTGGACCTGCAATAAAACCAGCATCCAACTGAGAATGAATCCGAGCGATTTTATCCGACAGATGCCGAGAAAATTCCTCTGCATGTCCCTACAGAAGGTTCTCTGAGCCATCCTTACCCAGGAAGCCTCATGTCACCCAAAACAGGGTTGTGGGGCGGCTATCTGCAGACTCAATAAGAGCGGAAGAGTAATGATGCTTCGCTGCCCTTATCGCCACTAAGTAGGCATGAATAGCCGCTCTAACCCGTGTTCGGTCAAGTTTGTCCCTCATCAAGCACCAGCGATGCTCTAGACGTGTCTTCTCTCGCTTCCTCTCCCTTGGCTCTTCCATAAACCACGGAGAGTGCTGGGAACCCTGAGAGGTCGCATGGGCGCGATCCGATCCAAAGCCTCAGCTGCCCCTTTATTCCAAGCAGCTCCCAAGGCTTCAGATGGACCATGCAGCAGGCCAACAGGAACAACCCCCAGCTCCCTCTGGAACCCATCTGGGTGCATTAGTCACCAGGGGCAGACCAATCTAACAGGTCCAGCCTCCCTGCAGTGGATAGTGGTGCTAGGGAATCCCGTTGTGACCAGGGCGTGATCTAACCACGACAAGGGGAACACCAAAAGCTCCCCCAATTTCAGATCACATAGCTGCTGCTCCAGCAGGAACACCAGATCTGGTGTATGACCACTGTTCTGTGTTGGGCTCTGGATGATTTGGGATAGGCCCATGGCCATCATGGTGGCCATGAACTCCCGAGCCCCCTCAGACCCCATCCCTAGAGAATGCAAATTGAAGTCCCCCAAGACCATAAGCCTGGGGAACTCCACTACCAACCCAGAAATGGCGTCAAGGAGCTCAGGCAGGGGAGTTGCTGTGCAGCAGGGAGGCCAGTACAACAGCAGCAATCCCAACTGATCCTTAGAGCCCAATTTGATGAACAGAGTCTCACATCCCGTGACCTGTGGTGCAGCACCCTTGAAAGCTGTAAGAGATTCCCGGATGATAGTTGCCACACCTCCACCCCTGCCCCAGACTCTCATGTAGGTCTTTAAGTGGGAAGTAGAGGGAGACCCAGGTAAGGAGTGTGGGGGAGGCCCTGGGAGGCCCAGTGAAGGCTGCGTACAAGTTGGGGGAGTGCTCAATGCATCGCGAGCTCAGAAAGGCTGGAGAATGAGGGTGAGGGGTGCATGTGATCTCAGGCTGGGGAAAGAGGGTGCAGAGTATGTACATGTATGGGATCGCGCAGAGGCCATGGAAAGAGGGTGCAGGGTATGTGCGTGAGTGCAGAGAGGCTGAGGAAAGAGGGCACAAGGTGTGTGCGAGCAAAGGGGGGAAGAAGGGCATGGTGCATGTGAGCAAAGAAAGGCAGGTTCTTTCTTCTTAACCCAGTGACTTGCGACCTTCCTTGCTGGCTTCCCATTGACTTTGCTTGGGGGAAGCCAGCAGGGAAGGGTGCAAATGGTGATCATGTGACTGCGGGATGCTGCAACTGGTCATAAGTGTGAGCTGGCAGCCAGGCATCCAAATTCTGTTCCCTAGACTCTGGGGGTGCTGCAACGGCCAGAACTTTGAGGACTGTTTGTAAGTCCCTTCATTCAGCACTGTTGTAACTTTGAAGGAATGGCCATAACTCAAGGACTACCTGTAATTTTCTTGGCAACAATTCAGAAGCATTTTGCCAGCACCTTTTTCTGGAATGTGTTTCAGCCTGGTCTGGCAACAATCCTGGAATTCTCAGATCACACAGGCCTTTTCCAACCCTGCTTATGTTTGAAGATACTAGATGACCAGGGGTT